>NW_027103807.1:0-2938 GCF_902728285.1 Clytia hemisphaerica
TCTTTCATTTGTTTTTTTGTCGCGAACATATTTTTAATTATCCAAATAAAATCCGATACATTTTGGGAACGTGCCAAACAATTACCGAAAGCAGTTGTTTATTTTAGCTAGGGTTTTTTTTGTTTATTATTTCCAAAATTTCTTATGTTCGAAGAGTCACTTCAAAAAATTTCTCATTCAAAGTCCTGAAAGATCAAATATTTACGACAAAAAGGATTTATTTTATTTTCCTTGTTATATAGATTTTAGACTTACGACAAAAACATTTAATGTATATAGTTCCAGATTTTTAGACTTTACTATAAGAGTATTTTTATTGAGAAAGTTTCAGATTTTTACACTTTTACGACAACACACCAACCGTTTTGATGTACATAGTTTCATCAGATTTTTAGACTTTATTTAAAAAAAATTTCTTTCTCGGAACACTGTAACTTAAATTTTTATTATTACTGACTCTAACATAGTTTTCGACTGTCGTGCTGCTGACATCTGGAAAAATATTTTCACAAGTTTTTTAAAAGTTTATTTCGGTGAAGGAAAAAGTTTGGTCAATGACTTTTCAAAGTTTTAAGCACTCGGCCAACTTTTCAAAAAGCCTGGTACTAAATCTTATATCGATTTTTTAATTTAACATGAAATGGGTGACCTTAATTATCATCTGTTTTACAAGGACTGCCTTAGGGGAATCATTAATATGAGAATAAATGAATGCAGAATTAATTAATGCGAAATTGGCTCTTTTCGCAAAATTAAATTCTGCAAAACGTGAAAATATTGGTCGTCCGCATTAATTAAGAATTCCATTCCGCATTATCTCTAAAAATGAGCCTATTCGCATTGATTCATAAACTCTTTTAAAGAGGACAATCTGTTGAATAATTAAGTAGTCCAGCAGAAAGATTACGTAATGAAACCTTAAAGCAGATACAGTGAATTCTAATATGTTTCTGTTTTCGGTGTTAAGATTCCTCGCAAGTTTACAACAGAAAACGGCTAAGTCCGGTTAGGTGAAAAAATGAGAAAAAAGTGAACCAGGCTGACCGTTCATAAGTTCCCACTTTTTACTAATTCATACTGATTTGCCAGCTTGGTGTCTTTTATTTTTTGGCCGGTGAGCCCGAGGACTTAGCCGTTTTCTGTTGTAAACTGGCGAGGAATCTTAATAACACGGAAAACGGAAAGTTATTAGCACTGCATGAAAAACTGGGATTTCCCAATTCTGCACTGTACGTAAATTTGATTTATTTTGGCATTTCCCAGTAGAAATATCATTTCTTGGAAATATGATATTTTTTTTGTAGTAAATATAAAATAAACACATGTTCATTCATATTTTCACATGCCGAAATTTCACATTCAGACATTTCCTCAAAATAAATACCATATTTACTACAAAAGTAAACGCGACAGAAATTTCACATTCAGACGTTTTCTCACCTTTCTCAAACGGATTTTTACAGATTTAAGAAAACCGAAATCCCAGTTTTTCATGCAGTGTAGAATTCGCGGTAATCAGCTGCACGCTAAATTTTCTTTATGGCTGTTACCTATACAAGTGTCCACGCAGCAAGCTAGAAAGTGAATATGCAATCATTAGATGATTGAATTCCACTTTCTAGCTTGCCATGCAGACACTTGTATAGGTAACAGCCATGAATAGAAGACTTAGCGTGCGGCTGATCAAGTTTGCTTTATTTTCATTACATAATCTTTCTGCTGAACTACCTAATTATTCAACAGACCGTCCTCTCTAAAAAGTAAAGTATTATATGGACTAAAAGAAAAGTTTTTAACTGAGCCTCAACTATATCTTTTGCTTTCATGACTGGCCACTGAGATTTTACCAGTAAAACCAAATACAGCAGTACCATTACAAGGATTATACGTAAAACTGTCGCCAAGTAATAAGAAAACAATATTCGCAGAAATTATCGCAGTTTGAGTTTTAGGTTTTAAATTTCTTCTGAGGCACATTCAAAAAAAATCAGTTCATAACAGCAATTCTCAATTACCATTCTAATTTTGTTTATAAAAATAATGTAAACATTAGGCGATCCCTGCACTTGTCTGCTGTTTATGATTTTTAACCATTATACTTACCATAGTGGAATGGAATCCATTTTATTTCTCAGAGCAGGATTTGAACCTGGGCATGAAAGCAAAAGCATAGTGTTGACTTTAAAAGCTCAAATGTGAAAATCTCACTACCAAGCCATAAAATATTGATTAGGCCCATGTTCAATGTTTTTCATTGACTTTCAGCAATTTTTATTGACTGTCAAGAGCAAATTATTGACAAAAAATATTTTACATCAACTGTCAATATTTCCCTTTTTTAAAGTCAATGTTTTGTATTGACTGTCAATATGAGTAATGAACAGTCAATGCAAAAAATTGACTGTTAATATTGACCGTCAATATATTCTATTAGTTTTCAAGAAAACAAGAAAATTGATTGACAGTCAATGTAAAATATTTTTTGTCAATAATTTGCATTTGACAGTCAATAAACCTTGCTAACAGTCAATGAAAAACATTGAATATCGGCCTAATCAATGTTTTTTGACCTAGTAGTGTCTATACATACCTTTGAATATTGAAAAACTTTCTTCCCACTATGGTAGCTAAAATAAATTTAAAAACATTTTCAGGTATTCTAAAATTGTCTTTTTAAAACTGAAGCTAACCTCTGTTACTACAACATTTACTATAACACTAATGCATTGAAATTCTACAAAAAAATCACTTGAATTTATCTTGAAAAAGCCAAAAGAAAAGAGCAGCCATAATGTTCAACAGTTCAAAGGAAAGTTTCGCTTCCTACGATCCTACGCTTCTTTGTCTACCATTTTTAAAATTCACGGCTTTTTTGTTGTTGCTTCCACATGGTCCGAAATTTAAGCTCAATTTTGGTATCATTCTTGCCCGCCGTGTG
>NW_027103808.1:0-40231 GCF_902728285.1 Clytia hemisphaerica
AAATATTTGAAAACGATTGTGGTAAAGTCGACATGATATAAACATTGAAGTTTTGTAGAAACGCTCTCGAGTTTTGGAATCGAGATTAATTTTTTTTAAATGTTAAAGCAATTTTGGTAAAGTCGACATGAGATGAATGCCTATTGCTATGGATAAATATTTCGTTGGGGAGCAATATTGTGGCAAAATTGACCCAAGTCAAAATAGCAGTTTCGTCGACATTTTTTAGTTAGTTTGAACAGGGTTATAGATTCTTTACAAATTTACAAAATAAACTTTTTAATGGGAAAATAAACCAGCTGCGCTGGAAGGTCAGCCCAAATTGATTAATAGGCTTAGAAAGATAAAGATATTGCAGAAAGTCGATCAATAGGCAAGACCAGATTTTTAAAGGCAAAAAGGCAAGTGAAATATTGCTCCTCAAGTTACCAATTGACGGCAGCTAATCAACAACGAATTGATACTCAGGATTTATGAAACACTGGGTTAACTATTGTGAGTTGTTGTAAAGCCGGATACCATCGCCCGTACCATCGTCTAATTCTGTCAGTCATTTTAAGAGATTTTAAAATGACTGATGGAATTAGACGACCGTATCCTGTCTGTCCAGTATTATAACAACTCGACTATGGGAATCAATCGATATTGAATCATTTATTGATTACCCTTGTTACGTATCCAGATGATTGATCAATTGCAATTCCATTGTGGAAATCGAACATCTACCACCATTTGGGGTAACTTACCTGTCCAACATGCAATGCATAAACGGACCACCATATTCGGTGTTTCTAATCCGCGGATACAGCCATAACCAGCCATAATCACCCATACCNATCTGGCTGGAAGAGATACAGACACGCCTTTGCTCGGGCGAAACAAGGAAAGTCCAAAAATGGCCTCAACTCTGTCCCACCGCTTGCGGTCTGAAATCTAGCCTGGGAAACCAAGCTCATAATTTTAGAAAAAACAAAAAATACCTCACCTCACAAAGTTCTAAAATTATAGAGCTTGGTGCAGGTAGATTAGTCTGACACAGAATGTTATAAACAGTCTGTGTGTGAACCCTTGTTGACAGACTTTCTGAACTTTGGAAACCCAGGCAAACACACATAATTACCTTACCATAAAAACTCTTTCACAAGCTCTAAAAGACTTTCAAAACTACTAAAAACTACATCTAAACATCAGCCACATGTATTTAGACTTCCAGCCAACAGCCATTCTGTTTCGAAATGAATCTATGTTTTCATTTTCATTTGTTTTCCTTTTTTCTGCAGAGTCAGCTTTTTCCATAAATTATGCGCGCGCATCAAAATTATCAAAATGCGCGCGAAAATACTGCTAGATAATACGCCGAAAGCTGGCCAATCAGGCCGAACCTGCATTGCAGGGAAAAATCTCCCTGCAGGCGAGTTACCTGCACCAAGCGTTAAACCAGCAGCAAAAATATCATAAACTAGACTGTGAAAAAAGTTTGACGCTTGGATTCCCAGGCTATCTGAAATCGTGAAAAAAGTTTTTTTTATCTGAAAGATACATACAAATGATCAAAGAAAACCGCTGGGCCATAATTTATTTACCTATTGATGACGTCATAAATCAATAATCCATAATTTGACGGTTTTTTGTCGGAAGAGAAATTGGCACTTTAATGTCGAAATTCAACTCGGCCCAGCACTTTCCAAGTAGCCGATAATGATAAAATTCTTGCGTAACTTAAAAAAAAAAATAATTTTCGGCTGTAAAAGCGGTGCGCGTCACGGTTTTTATGATTTGACGGATTTTTAAGCTTTTTGACGTACTTTTTTCCGTTTATGTCGGATATTTTCTTAAATCGTCACGGAAACGGGAAATTAAACGCGTTTTTTCAACAAAATATGAATTCTCGGGCGCCGGCATTTTTTCGAATTTTAGCTGACACTTCACAGTGGCGGACAAGATGGATCAAAATGGACGCAGATTTACTTGAATTCTTGATTTCCTTTTTTACAACTTTTTATATTTTTCTATGGTTTGGTGATTATGAAATAACTTTTTGAGCAAATATGAGCACCGTTGTTAAATGTCGCTTCACACAAGGATGTATTTTCCACGTCAACAAGACAATCCACTCACACAATTTTGATGAAAAATATGATTTCTTTGTTGATCTCTTTCAATGTCCTGAAATTACAAAGAAAGCCTTCCGAAAGCAGTCCGCCAGATTCATAGAGTATGTGAAAAGAAACAAGCGTAACATTGATAAGGAAGAGATTTTGGAAGCATACTCTCCAGAAAAGTGGAACAGCCTATCAATTGTTGAAAAATCATTGCATTCCACTTTCCATCAGTGTAATACATGCGACCCTCCACAACCACCACCATTGGTAAGTAAATTGTTAAGCTTTTCTACAAAACTATCGCAAATAAGAGTAACCCTTTGGATTTCACTTGATGACTCTGCTGAAGCACTAGAAGACATCCTCTGTTGTTAATCCGATATCTTATTAGGTTTTTTTTGTGTTGGAGACATTTTAATTCGGATCTAATAATGTTGAGATTCTGTTTGTTATTAATCTCTGCTGAACACACTCCAGACAGAGTTTATGGTCCAGCATTAAAAAATGCGCGCAATATACTAAATTGGTCCATGTATTGGTCCCTATATGGCTAAACTTTTTTGAAAATTCAGTGTTTAGTGCATGACTACATGATTCTCGTGTTTCCTCAGATTGCTCCTCATATCACAGCAAGAGAAATTCTATGATTGGTTTGTTTCCCCGTTTTCCCCCGCATTTAATTCATTTGAACCGGTTGCTACTATACTCCATATACTGCCTACCTACAAAAAACTTTCTCTTCTTGCCAGCATAGGCCTTCTTCTGCTGGTTCAAGAACAAAGAGAGTTGTCTACACCTTCTACATGATGATTAAACTGCTGTCAGGCTGTAGCCAAACTATAGCCTAGGGAAGTACCACCTTCGGACAACAACTTTTGCTCCTTCACAATTTTTCTTTGCTTTTTGTGCTTTATAAAGAGTTGAATTGGATCATGATTTTTGTGTGATTGTCACAAAAAATGGTTAATGATGATGAAGTCTTCTTATTATTCCTTCCTGTTGAAAAAAAAAACAGCAGGATGGACACAATATTTGTCAACTTTCAGAACAAACTAACTGCAATTTTGCCGGTATATTTACATAAATTGTGGTGACAAGGCAAGTGACTGAATATGTCTGAATATTTGTGAATAAATCTGAAATAGAAACACTGACTGTCAGCATCAAAGAAGAATTGTTATGGTGGTTTGTTTCCAAGTTATCCAAGTAAGTTTAACTATAAAAATTTGAACGGAAATGGAAATTTTATAGCGGCCAATTTACAAATTTTGAAGCGCTGACAACCCGAACGTACATCATGCTCACGGGATAATACCAACGAAGAACGTTAACTTCTGAAAAAGTTAGCTAATCCCATTGAATGTGGATGTAGACAATTGGAAATCACCTCATACACAGACACTTTTATCGCAAACTTTGAAATTATCTTCCGCTTGCGATTGAAATGTGGAAAACTTTTGTCGTGAATTTGGAGATTTTCTTCAACATGCTATTAAAACGTGGAAAACTTTTGTTGTGAACTGCTAACTTTTCCTTTGTATGCGTTCAAAATGGGGAAAACTTTTGTCGTGAACTATTAACTTTTCCCCCACATGCATTTAAAATGGGGAAAACTTTTGTCGTGAATTATGAACTTTTTCTTCGCTTGCGTTTAGAATGTTGAATATTTTTGTTATGAATTTGGAGATTTCCCTTTGCATGCGTTCAAAATGTGGAATACTTTTGCCATGAATTTGGAGATTTTCTTTAACGTGCTATTAAAACGTGGAAAACTTTTGTTGTGAACTATTAACTTTCCCTTCACGTGCATTTAAAATAGGGAAAACTTTTGTCGTGAATTATAAACTTTTTCTTCGCATGCATTTAAAATGTTGAATATTTTTGTTATGAATTTCGAGATTTTCCTTTGCATGCGTTCAAAATGTGGAATACTTTTGCCATGAATTTGGAGATTTTCCTCAACAGGCTATTGAAACGTGGAAAACTTTAGTCGTTAACTATTAACTTTTCCTTTGCATGCGTTTTAAATGGGGAAAACTTTTGTTGTGCTCTATTAACTTTTCCTTCACATGCATTTAAAATGTGGAAAACTTTTGTCTTGAATTATGAACTTTTCCTTCGCATGCTTTTGAAATGTGGAATATTTTTGTTATGAATTTGGAGTATTTTTCAGTAATTTTACACATGATAGTATGCAAAAATATTCATCTCTCGGAAATTTTGACATTTTCCTTGGTTTATTGTAAAACTTTCTACATTATGTAAAGTAAAGGTGTAAAGTGAAGCATGACGCTACAGATCAAATCTGTGTTTTGACTGGACTCACCAACCTTTATGATTATAAGGGTACAGTCTGTTTATTTAATCAGGATTTTCATGTTCGTATCCATACCAATTCAGGGGGGTTGGTCCCCCCTTTTTTAGAAAATTGGGGTTTTCAAGTTGGTATTGATACCAATTTAGGGGGTGGTGGTGTCTACTACTTTCGAATCTCGAAAAGTCAGGTTTTTGGGCCCTGGGTTGGTATCCTGGACCCTGACCCCCCCTGACGAGGTAGGGCCAATTTTCCCAAGGGCCGATTATAAGGTCAATATTTTAAGGTAAACACATGCGCGCGCACATTCAACTGGATTTAGTTAGGCAAATCAAAGATGGCGGCAAATGGTCGCCTTGCATGCAAAAGAAAACTATTCTTACTCCGACACCCATTCCTTCTTCCTTTTTTTTTTGAAGTTAATATTAGTTTATTATGAAGTAATATCGTTTATTTTAAGGCACCTGAAACACCATCTCCATCTATTGCCACTTCTTCACAAACACCACAACAAGCTGATGCAGCCACCCCACCATTTATTCACACCACTCCAAATACAATCGCCATACCTCATATAATGACTACTCCTCATTGTATAACAGTCAATATACCCCGACCAGAAAAACTTTTTCCTGGCATTGAAAAAGTTGCTGCCAAGGCTGTGTTACAAGAAGTGAACAACCAGTTTAAACCAATGTACGGCAAAAACTTCACTACTGTTTTGTGTAAACTAAGCGAAGCAAACGTCCAAAAGAAGGCAACGTCCTCCGAAAAAAAGAAAAAAATAAGACAATACACAACTCGAGTAAGTATATTCCTATATTATTGCATTTGTAAAATGAAGTTGTCATATGTAGAATTAAGTATTTCTGCTTCTTCTCTGTCCGCCGCAACAATAATTCACTTGTTTTTTATTTCAGATTTTTTGCAGCTAAAAACAATAAATTAATTTGTGGAATCAATTTTTGAAAAATGTAATTTTAATGTCCGCCTTCCACAAGACATTATGAAAGACCACCACATCGTTGAACGCATGACTACAAACGGTGAGAACAATTGTTTTATTACGCTTAAAGACCACAAAGGAAACTTTGCAAACAACCCAACAACGCGTTTGATCAACCCCGCGAAAAACGAGCTCGGTCGCATCAGCAAAATTATCCTTGAAAAGATCAACCAGAAATTACGTGTAGCACTCAACCTTAACCAATGGAAAAGTACGGGAGAAGTAATCGACTGGTTCAAAAACATCAATGAAAAAGATAAATATACATTCATGATGTTTGACGTAAAAGACTTCTACCCTTCGATCAAAGAGAAACTGTTGAAAAAGGCAATGAAATTCGCCGAGAAACACGTACAAATCGACCAGAAGGACAAAGAGATAATTCACCATGCCCGTAAATCGCTGTTGTTCAACAAAGGTGAAAGCTGGTTGAAAAAGGGAGACGAACTGTTCGACGTTACCATGGGCGCGTACGACGGGGCCGAAATTTGTGAACTTGTCGGTTGCTTTATCCTAGCCAACCTACCAGTAAGATACAAAAGGAGTGACATCGGACTTTACCGTGACGATGGACTGGGTGTACAAAAAAACAAAAACGGGCAGCAAGGCGAGAAAATCAAGAAAGACTTCCAAAAAGTATTTCAAAAATATGATCTCGAAATAGTCATCCAATGCAACATGAAAACGGTAGACTATCTGGATGTAACGCTTGATTTAAACAGCGGCTGCTACCGACCGTACCACAAACCAAACAACGAGCTGAGTTACGAACATGTACACTCAAATCATCCACCAGTCATCCTCAAACAGATTCCACTGTCTATCCAGAACAGGCTATCAAATTTATCTTCAAACGAAGATATATTCAACGCAACCGTCCCGTATTATGAAGACGCCCTGAAACGATCCGGGCACAACCATAAATTCGAGTACACGCCTAAACAAAACAACAATTGTCGACGTAAAAACAGAAAAAGAAACATCATATGGTTCAATCCACCGTTCAATAACAACGTTTCAACAGATATCGGTCGACAATTCCTGAATCTTGTCAAAAAGCACTTCCCCAGAGGTCACAAATTCAATAGAATCTTTAACAAGAACAGTATAAAGGTCAGCTACAGTTATGAAATATATGAAATCGATAATCAACATGCATAACAAACAAGTTTTGTCTACCAACGAAAACACAAACGAAAACCAGACCTGTAACTGTACACAGAGACAGCTATGTCCCATGCAGCAGAACTGCCTGGTAAAAAGTATCGTTTACGAAGCAACAGTCACCAGCGATTTACTAAACTACGGAGAGAGGAAATACATTGGACTTTGTGAAAGTACGTTTAAAAAAAGATTCACCAGCCACAAGTCAAACTTCAACCTAGAAAGATACCGCAACAACACAGCTTTATCCGCTGAAGTATGGCGTATCAAAGACCTAAACGGCGAACCAACCGTATCCTGGCGAACCATTCGCAAATCCAAAGCATTTACTCCAGATACCAAACAATGCAATTTGTGTCTTGCCGAGAAATTCGAGATCTCGAACTATCCTGGCAAGAACTTACTGAATAAGAGATCAGAAATTATTGCCAAATGTAGACACAGACGAAAATTTCAGCTTGATATCTTTGAACCACCTGATGACGTTCAAATGTGACGTCATAAATATTTTTTGAAGACAACATATTGTATTTTATTTTCTAACGTTATCACATTTCACTGAAGATTGGTGCCTGTGCACCATGAAACTCTGAGTTTGAAACAAAGATATTGTGTCAACTCTTTGTTATTATAATTTTAATGTCCAATATTATTTTAGGTAAAAAAGTCAATCCAAAACCAATGGAAGGGAAGAGACACTGATGCAACATTTGGTTCATGAATGTCTAAGGGAAAGTATCAGAAACAGAGAGGTGCATTGTACATTGAGACAGTCAAGGTCGCAACGGAAAGAACTAATAAAAGTATCCTTGCGCTTATATTATTTTCCCATGATTTTATTTTATTTGGGATTTATAGCAGATAACAATTCATTTTCATTCATTTTCATTTGAAAAAGTGACGTCACAATGTATTTTCCTAATGACGGGCAACTCTGGGTAGTGTAGCCTCGTCGTCATGCGAAAAGAACCAATGTCATTGCGCAAAAAGCAGTGTAGCAAGCTTTCTTTTTACAAATTTAGGAAAGATGGCAGAACTTGAAGGTACAGTCAAAAAGAAAAGACACTCTCCACATCATGATTTGTTAGATTTTGATAAAAACGGATTGCTAGCTGAAGTTAAACTACGAGGTATCTGATCAATTTTATTTGCAAACGTTTTGATAAAATATTTTGAATTGGCTTAATGAGTTCTTCCTTTTTGGACCTACCCGTCAGGGGTGTTAGCTGCTAATAGTTCTGAATAATTTTTAAAATTACATTCCAAAGGTTTCTTTTGCTTTGCTAAGAAGAGTGGATTGCTAACTCCCATAGGTGAAGAATAGTAGTGGACCATGATTTTTTTTGTTTATCTCATCACCGTCTATCAGGGGCTGATGAAAAGGTTACCAAAGGAAATCGAGGAGCTTTTGTACACAATGAAAGAAATTGGTCGACTGTCCTACCTTCCTTCACTCCGACGCTCACCGAAAACAGTCCTCCACCTCTTCAATGTTACTTACATTCACTTTTTGCGGTGGGTCCAAATTTTCGGAGATAACCCAAAGCTGAAAAAGATTTACGGCACATACTTTCATGCAATAACAATCCATCTTCCGGAGCATGCCAGAATCATCGCTCCATCGTCCTTGTACACAGAATCTGGGGAGAGAATCTTTGGACAAACGCGGGGAATCGTTAGAGACACATCTCGAAGAACACAGCAATCCGTCAGAGACACAGGAATTGTTCGGTAACTTCAACCTTCAAATTAATCTTTTATAAAACTATTAATTATCATTTGCAATACCGAAAAAAAACCCATTATGTATTAACAAAGCTTAGCAACCCCCAAAAACTACAAAAAGCTATATGTTTATTCGAATTTCAGGGGTGACACTAGAATTTCTGCACTCAAATGGCACTCAAATGGTTTAACTACTATTACTCCATTTATTCTAGATATCAAGCTGAAAAGAGATTTAAGAAAATCTATTGTCACGATAGTAGCATGGTTGAATCGAAAATTTCAAAGTTTAATGTAGCATTACGTAAGCATAGAACTAATCAGTATTTTTCTGTTTTTTCATTTAACGGATAAAAGGCAATTGAGTTATTCGACCAAACTTTTGCTTGCTGGAAAGGCAGAATTCATGCATTTATATCTCAATAATTCCCGTTCCTCCCGCCTACACACGGAAAAGTTGCAACACTTAGACAACATTAAAAAATGAATATGAAGGGTTAAACACCTAGGTATTTAAATTTATTTTTTAGCGAAAAACCCAAACACTCGAATCCATATATCAGAGGATGGTTTAGAGTATCACCTGAGAAGACTGGCTGATTACATGTTGCCAGGTGAAAATGTCTGGTGGAAAAGAGGAGGAGATTGGATAGAATTCTTTGATGGTGACGATGAGCCTGATTTCCGAGTTGAAGGTCCTGAAATTATGTCATTCGAAACTCACAATTTGTTAACTTCGAAAGCAATTGTTGAAACGCGTTGGAAAGAATGTTTGGATAGGAATGTCATTAAAGGTTTACTCGAAATTGAATTAGGTAACAATTTCACTTTTTGAGCTTAGTTTTGTTTTTGCATACTCTCGAATGCATAATAGACACGGGGGCTAAGCAGGAGAAGGAGGCTAGTACAGAAAGAAGAATTAAGACAAAAGAAGGAAATTTCAAAAATATTTTTCTAAAAATTTATAAGCGAGGGGGAGGGTACGTTTACTTAAACTAAAACAATACTGTAACTAAATACTAAAACAATAAACCCATAGCAATAAACTGTAAAAGACCTTTCTTAAATTATTTTTCAGATAATAATGGAGAACCACAAGAGATTTCTGATGAAAGCCCTATTTCTGATATCGAGCCTGTTAAAGGTATGCTTAGTTTCACAAATAATCTTAATCGTAAATATACTATCAAAAGCACACAATTTTCACCTACATAGTGTTCAAAATTGAATGGTTTTTTTAAACTTATATTATTTATATTATGGTGAATACACGCTTTTTTATAAGAGCAATTTTATAAGAACACGAGACTGAAATTTGGCCAAAACCTAAGAACAAATTAAGAACAATCTGAGCCTCAGATTTCAGAAATCAACAGATTTTAAACCCATTTTAAAGTTCTTAAGTAAAGAAACTAAGCGTATTATTTTCTTTTGATTTCAGATAACGATACAGAACAACATCACGTTTCTGAGCCGAGAAACGACGACATTGAACCTGAAGGTACCCAAGCATTATCCGATTGTTTTTTTATAAGAAAATCTTTTGAATCTACCTTATAACGAAAGAAAGAAGATTTTAGCCACCTAAAGTCATTTTACATTTCACATAATAAAAACGGTAGTAGTTGAATGTGGAATCTCTAGAATTTCAATGAAAAACCTTTATAATGAGTAAAGAAAATTGATTTACATCCCTGTTTCACATTTTAGACGATGACGATGAAGTGGATTTGTAGCTAGAGGAAACTCATCAACCTGATACTTTCCAAGGAGGTATAATCTTTTCACACTTAAAACACTAACTGCATCAAACTTGGATCACGTCTTTAAGTTTTCCATTGCTTTTCCTCAATAAGGGGTCTACTATCTAGCAGCTGAATGTAAGGGTGATGAAGAAACAGGTACTTTTACACATACTAAAAGTTCTAGGGTCAAAGATCACATCCTTAAAAGTTTTATTATCATTAATTAGCTTCAGGAACTAAAGAAGAACCTGATTTATCGTATTTGTTGAAATCGTCCACTGCCAAAACCCTCTACCATATCTTTGGCATGGCTGAACAGGTGAAAGAATTCGACAAGTGCCATAACCTGTTCAAAAGCTCTCATTTAACATCTTACGGAGACAAATGTGCGAATATCAAGTCGATTTTGTGTGGTAAAATCAAATCGGTTTTGGAAGAGAGCGAGAAATTATTCAAGCAATGGGAGAAGGATTTTTATAAAAGCAACGAAAGGGAGCCAAGATCCATTCTCAAAACTTTTTAAAACAGTGACCAATTGTAGAAACTTGATAAAAAAATGGAAATTATAGTTGTAATGTTTTTAATAGTCACTTGTGTAATATTTTCTTGCTTTTTTCTCTACCTTCAGGGAAATATTTAAAAATATAATATTTTGTCATTTCTAAGGTGTTCCTGTTACCATTGATGAATTTTTCATTTTTTCAGAATGCTCTCTCTATACTTACGCAAGTTAAAATATCATTGTTCGTTTTTACTAGCCATTGCCCAAAAGAAAATAACAATTGTGTATTTCATAAATTTATTAGTTTTTATTTTTCATTTCAAAAAATTTATTAAATTAATGTTTCATGACTACAAGACATTTTACTTTTATGCCATTTTAATATATTATTTTATCAAGGATCTAATTATTTTCAAACTTATGAGTAGAAAAAGTTTTAGCATAGTGATGGTTTTAGTATATATTTTAAAGCAAAAATATAATGAAATTTCAAGTCCTAGATTTTCAATTGTGTATTTCAAAAATATATACTTTCTGTGGAATTAGTTTTTACTTTTCATTTCAAATAATAATTTATTTATTTATTATATTAATATTCCATGAATTTTCAATTGTGTATTTCAAAAATATATTTTCTGTGAAATTTGTTTTTATTTTTCATTTCAAATAATAATTTATTATATGAATATTCCATGGTACACTATATTTACATATAAGAAATATTATTTAGGTGCCGTGCATATTCATTTAGTCCAGTGTTTCTAGATTTTAATCTAGTTATTATTATTAATATTATTATTGAGTTTTTACTTCTCTGATATAGAGATTCGGTTTCAGTAAAGCAAAGATATTATGGATAGCGGAAGAAATAAATTGAGACATTGAGTTAAGTCTTCAGATAAATAATTTCTACATTGACTCTATGTGAAAGTTATTAAAACTTTGCGCAGAAAGAAAATAATAGAAAAAAGTCCAAATCAATACCATTAATCACAATTTATTTCTTCTGCTATGCAGACTATTTTTTATTCTATTAACAAAAACATTTCTGAGAATAGAATTCAGGACAAAAATTGTACAAAATGTGATCTCTGTCTTATTAAACCCCTTTTGTTGAACGTTTAAAACATGAAATACAGCATTTATGTAAACATTTTTAGTCGATCAGATTGCTAATATTTTCCATGCTGACGATAATACCTATTACTCTCAAAAATTAGTTTTAAATTTCTTAAGTAAATATTTGATATATATAAATGAAACTTATATTTTTTATTCAAATTTTTCTTTTAATCATTTATTAATTTCAAAAATCATAAATCAAAATTTACAAAGCGTACACTTCTTGATTGACCCCCTCTCCCACGTACGCTTTCGTACGCTTTTCAAAGGACAACCCCTCCCCCCTCAGAGCGTACGTACTTTTTGAATGGACTCTTTCTCTTTTAAAAATGTAGTGGGTAAAGTGTTAAATTTCTATTTTCACTCCTTACCACCAGATATAAAATCTGAGAGCATGAAGAGAACAATAGAATTTTTTTCTAGCTGACTGTTTATCCAAGAATAGGTTTTTTATCTTAGTGTATAGATTTGATGAGTTTTTTGTATACACCTTCCATTCCCACAATTAAGGTGGTATACAAAAAGTGCCGACAACCTTAACTTATCTCTCAGTGCATGCCAAGATTTATTAATTTTTGAGAATATTTTCAACTGTCAAAAGGAAGAGTCCCTCATTTTGCTCTAAATAACCTGAAATGAATAAAAAACAGAAGATTTGTGATTAAAAAATTTCGGAAATGCAATAAAATGGCGTCATTTACACAATAGATGTACACTTTTGCTAAACCCCTCCCCCCCCCCTTCATTGCGTACGTACTATATGGATGGCCTCTTAATAGAAACATGGGACCACTTAATTTCAGAAATAATACTATAATGGGCTTATATCATGGGATTTCCATTATAAGCCCATGTTATAAAAATGAGTCAGATTAATAGCTTTCTACACCAGAGAAACATGCGGGGAACCGACCACTTAATTTCAGAAATAATACTATAATGGGCTTATATCATGGGATTTCCATTATAAGCCCATGCTATAAAAATGAGCCTGATTAATTAGCTTTCTACACCAGAGAAACATGCTGGGGACCACTTAATTTCAGAAATAATACTATAATGGGCTTATATCATGGGATTTCCATTATAAGCCCATGTTATAAAAATGAGTCAGATTAATAGCTTTCTACACCAGAGAAACATGCGGGGAACCAAGCACTTAATTTCAGAAATAATACTATAATGGGCTTATATCATGGGATTTCCATTATAAGCCCATGCTATAAAAATGAGCCTGATTAATTAGCTTTCTACACCAGAGAAACTTGCTGGGACCACTTAATTTCAGAAATCTATATATTAATAGCCGTAGTCTGTATGTCAGTTTGTTTTTTGTTGGTTTGTTTTTTGTTTGTATTTTGTGTGTCACTTTCGTTTTCGCAAGCAATGTTCTTTTAAAAGATGACTTTTGCTTCTTGCTCCACAAATGTGTTAAATCAGATTCGCGCCGTTTTAAAAATCAGGGGGGTAAGTTTTCTTGAAAAATCAAATCTTTTCCGTATTCACCCGCACAAGTTGAACACCCGTCCCCTCTAATATGATTTTGATTGGTTCTTAGAAAAACTTAAAAACATGATAGGGGGTCATATTGGACTTTATTCTAATGGGGTTTGCTGACTGTATCCACCAAGATGCGGAACAACACAACACCCGTCACAACTGTGCTAATTTCTTATTTTCATAATTTACATACCTTCACTTTCATTTGATTTTTGCTGGAGCTGGCTGGATTAACTAAAAGTTAACTAATAACCTTTGCCTTGATAGAGAGAATTGGGAATGGTTTTGGATAAAAAAAATCACTGGCATACCAGTTCAAAATTAAGTGTTTCTTCGAGCTATGTTCAAAGTATGAGTATGTTATTATTTGTTTTTATATCCTAGGTAGCTCATGTTTATAGCAGGCCAGATAATATGTGTATTAAAAATTTTACTCAGTCATGTGCAGAGTAAAAATCCTTCCCAAAAATGAGCCAAGATAATCGAAATGTCCTGATTGATGATGATGAAGGGGTGCCTGCTGAGAGGGGTAGAAGAACTGCTGCTGAAAATGCGCGTAGGAGAAGGGCAATAGAAACTCCTCAGGAAGCTCAACAGCGAAGAGCAAGGAATGCTCAAAGAATGAGAACTGTGCGTGCTAATGAAAATGAACAGCAGACTCAGCAGCGCAGACAACTTGCTTTAGAGCGGGTTAGGAATAGGCATGCTGATGAAAATGAGCAGCAGACGCAGGAGCGCAGACAACTTGAAAATGAGCAAGCTAGGGGCAGGCGAGCAAATGAAAATGAGCAGCAGACGCAGGAGCGCAGACAACTTGAAAATGAGCAAGCTAGGGGCAGGCGAGCAAATGAAAATGAGCAGCAGACGCAGGGGCGCAGACAAATTGAATTAGAGCGAGCTAGGGATAGGCGTGCAAATGAAAATGAGCAGCAGACGCAGGAGCGCAGACAAGTTGAATTAGAGCGAGCTAGGGACAGGCGTGCAAATGAAAATGAGCAGCAGACGCAGGAGCGCAGACAACTTGAAAATGAGCAAGCTAGGGACAGGCGTGCAAATGAAAATGAGCAGCAGACGCAGGGGCGCAGACAAATTGAATTAGAGCGAGCTAGGGACAGGCGTGCAAATGAAAATGAGCAGCAAACGCAGGAGCGCAGACAAGTTGAATTAGAGCGAGCTAGGGACAGGCGTGCAAATGAAAATGAGCAGCAGACGCAGGAGCGCAGACAAGTTGAATTAGAGCAAGCTAGGGACAGGCGTGCAAATGAAAATGAGCAGCAGACGCAAGAGCGCAGACAAGTTGAATTAGAGCGAGCTAGAGACAGGCGTGCAAATGAAAATGAAGGACAACAGCATAGGGGAAGGAATATTAATGCTCAAATTCAAAGGATTAGGCGCGCAAATGAAAATATTGAGCAAGGGCGTCAAAGGAGGCAAGCAAATGTAGAGCGAAACAGAAATATTCGTGAAAACGAAAATGAGGCACAGATTGCACATAGGCGTAGAGGGGATAATGCCCGGCACCGCAGACCAAGGCGCTTGAATTTAGCTCACATTGGTAACCCCCTTCCTGATGAACACTATTTAGGAGCTTTTAACCATGTTTGTGAGTTTTGTGGGGCCTTGAAATTTGAAAAAGAAGATGAATTCAAGTGTTGCTCTAAAGGCAAAGTTTCCCTGCCTCAATTAGAACCTTTTCCACCTCAACTTCAACATCTTTTCACTGATGACTCAAATGAGGCCAAGGAGTTTCGAAAAAAAATTCGTATTTACAATAACACTTTTGCTTTTGGGTCTTTTTCTGCCAACTTGAGACCTCCTCCAGGCATTGGTCCTCCAACATTTAGAATTTGTGGACAAATTTGTCATCGCTACGGTACTCTTTTTCCTAACGAAGAACAACCACAATATGCTCAATTGTATATCATTGAAGCTGCACAAGCTTTAGATTTGAGAATGCAGAATCCATCTGCAGTTGATTGTAATAGGGCCACTATGGCTTTAATCCAGGATGTTCTTGAAACAGTAAATCCTTATGCTGCTTCTTTTAAGCACATGAAACAGGTTGAACAAGAGGAACAAAATCGTGCTATAGCTGAAAACCGTCCAGTTTCTAGGATAATCATGGTAATGAGAGAGGGGCACGATCAAAGGCGTGGCAATGCGCCCTTGCATGAAGAGGTGGCTGCCATCTTCACAGGAGAAGATGGTGCTCCACCAGCTGGTAGGAATATTGTTGTCTATCCACGAAACCATCATTTGCAAAGTATACCATCAACATCTAGCGTAGTTGATCCATATATCTATCCATTACTTTTTCCAAGAGGTGATCTGGGCTGGGATATGAATATGCCTCACGTAGCTGAGAGGGCAACAAGGACCAGGAATCATGTGACACAACTTGAGCATTATGTTTATCGGTTAGCTATCCGAAGGGGGTTCTCTGCACTCCATTTGTCAGGTAGGCTATTTCAGCAATTTTCGGTGGATGCTTACACAAAAGTTGAAGGTTCAAGGTTGGCCTTTCTTCGTCACAATCAGCAACAATTAAGGGCCGAATGTTATCAAGGTTTAGTTGACCATCTTGAAAATGCTGCAGAACAAAGAAACTTGAATGCAGGTCATGTTATTGTTTTGCCTTCAACCTTTTCAGGGTCTCCCAGAGCCATGCACCAGCTTTACTTGGATGCAATGGCTGTAGTTTCTAAGCATGGAAAGCCAGATGCCTTCTTGACTTTCACGTGTAATCCTAGATGGCGTGAGGTAACTGAAAACTTACTTCCCAATCAGAAAGCGCACGACAGGCCTGATTTACTTACTCGTGTGTTTCGCATGAAGTTATTTGCCATGAAAAAGGAAATAATGCAGGATGGTATTCTTGGAATGGTTGTTGCCCGTGTTGATGTGATTGAGTTCCAAAAGCGTGGTCTTCCCCATGCACATATTTTGATTCATTTTGCAGCTGAATTTAAGTTGAGAAATGCAGATGATATTGACCGCTTGATTTGTGCACAGCTCCCTGATCCAGAAACTGAACCTGAGCTTTACGAGATCATCAAGTCCAACATGATTCATGGACCATGTGGTGCTTTGAATGACCGTAGCCCGTGTATGATTGATGGTAGTTGCTCAAAAGGTTTTCCAAAATCTTTTAACGATGAGACGGTTATGAATGTGGATGGCTATCCTTCTTATCATAGACCTGACAATGGCCGTACTGTTAGAGTAAGGAATCTTGATCTTGATAATAGATGGGTCGTGCCATATTGTCCTTATTTGTGCAAAAAATATAATGCTCACATTAACTTGGAAGCCTGTGTTTCCATTAAAGCTGTCAAATATCTTTACAAATACATTTACAAAGGCCATGACACAGCCCATATTGAGATTGCAGAGAGAATAGATCATGATGAGATTAGAATTAGTTTCTGCTCCAGAAGCATGTTGGCGTTTATTCGCTTTTCCTATGCACACTCAGAGTCATACTGTTATCAGGTTGGCGGTACATTTACCTAACTTTCAGCGTGTTTATTTTAGGGAAGGTGAGGAAGAAAATGCAGCTGATAGAGCTGGCAATAATGAGACTATGTTGACTGCTTGGTTTTTGCTGAACCAAAATGATCCTACTGCCAGGCAAATTCTATATCCTGACATTCCCTATGACTACGTCTTTATCAAATCTAGAAATGGTAACAAGTGGAAAGTAAGAGAGCGAGGCCATGGAACAGTAATCAGTCGGATGTATAATGCAGGTATACGTGAAGGTGAAAGATATTTTCTAAGAGTTTTGTTGTTACACGTTCCAGGTGCTACATCCTTTGAATACTTGAGAACTTTTGATGGGGAAATCTATCCAACTTTCAGAGAGGCATGCTTAGCAAGGGGTCTTTTAGCTGATGATAATCTCTGGGTTGAGACTTTGAATGAAGTAGTTCATGTTGCCACACCAGTCAAAATTCGAAGAACGTTTTGCACCATCCTCATTCATGGTGAGCCAAATAACCCGGCAGAGCTATGGGAGAGTTTTAAGGAGCACATGATACAAGACTTCTTACGCCACCATAGTGAATTGCAAGCTGAGCAAATGACTTTATCTAACATTGCAAACATGCTCCATCAATTTGGAAAGTCTTTACAAGATTTCAATCTGCCTGATTTTGATATAGAGATTGTTCAGGAACAACCAAATGCTGCTGCTAATCGAGTGGAAGCCGACCGTGTTAGGCCATCCTTGAATGAGGCTCAAACCACTATAGCTGATGCTGTCATTAACGCTCTTTCAAATAATGATTTCAACTCTGCTAAGCTGTTTTTTATTGATGGTCCTGGTGGTTGCGGTAAAACGTACACCTACAACTACATTATAAAGGAGGCCAGAGCTCAATCTTTCACTGTTTCCACCTCCTCCTGGACAGGTATTGCTGCAACACTTCTTGATGGGGGGAAGACGTGCCACAGTCTTTTCAAGTTGCCTGTACCTGTTAATGATGGTTCTACATGTAGTGTGAAACCCAATAGTACCCATGCAGAATTTTTGAGGAATCAAGATATTTTTATCTTCGACGAAGCATCAATGATCCCCAAACACGCTCTTGAAGCTGTAGATAGAATGTTGAGAGATATTTGTAACAGTGGCGTACCATTTGCTGGAAAAGTTGTTTTGTTAGGTGGCGACTTTCGACAAACCCTTCCGGTTGTAAAAAGAGGAAGTCCAGCCCAGGTTGTTGAAAGTTGCTTGAAAAGAAGTCCTCTTTGGCCTCTAGCACAAGTATTTCATTTGAATCAAAACATGCGGACAGGTATCGGGGAGCAAGAATTTTCCAACTTTCTTTTGCGATTGGGTGAGGGTGCTTTGCCAATGAAAGCTCACGAACCATATCTAGGGTGCATCGAAATTCCAGAACAATGTGTGCTCCCCAAAGACTCTGATCTGATTCAACAAATCTTCGGAAATTTTGCAGATGGTGAGGACCTAACAAAACGGGTGATTTTAACTCCAACAAATGAAGAAGCCTTGGAAATCAATGAACAAATTTTGCAACGTCAGACGGGGGATGTCTGTTCTTATTTCAGTTTTGACTCGGTGGTTGCTGATACGCAGGAGGAAGTTGATCTTTATCCTCAAGAGTTTCTAAACTCAATTACCCCAAGTGGAATGCCTAGACACAAGTTAAATCTTAAAGTGGGGTCTGTGGTAATGTTACTTCGTAATTTATCCCTGAAAGATGGTCTTTGTAATGGAACGCGTCTCAAGGTCTGCAATTTACAAGACAATGTCATTGATGCAGAAATTCTTACTGGTTTTTTTGCTGGTCAAAGAACTTTGATTCCCAGGATCACATTTTGTCCCAACGACACAAATTTACCATTTCAACTGAAAAGGGTCCAGTTTCCATTACGGCTATCTTATGCTGTTACAATCAATAAAAGCCAGGGGCAAACTTATGAAAAAGTTGGTATATTTTTGCGTCGACCATGTTTCTCACACGGACAACTGTATGTTGCTTTTTCTCGCACACGTGCATTCAACTGTGTTAAAGTTCAAATTTGTAATTCATTCCAACAAGGGTACGCAAGGGGCAAATGCTATACAAAAAATGTTGTATACCCTCAGATTCTTTGATTTTCTTTTACCTCCTACTTTATTATTCATGAGCTACTTAGGATGTAAACGGAATAATAACTACTTGAACAAAGAAAATTTGATTGACTAATGATTTTTTCATTTCAATCGTTTGTTGAGTTTTTCTATAACGAGATTGTGTTTCTGTATATAATTTAGTATCTATAGTAGCTTTTCTTAATCGTGTTGTCTTTCACATTATTTTTGATTGGGTTGGGTAGGGTATTGATAAGAAATTGCCATTGTTTGTGCAAATACAATTTTGATGACATTAACAGTTAAACAATTCTTATGAAGAGATGAAACTTGCTTTGTTACTGCCTTACATTCAATCACTTGCCACCGTCATCGAGATGTCAATGTTTGGAAAGAAGACAGCTTTGCACCAACCTAACTTGAGATCCCCATTCTATATGGGAGACAAACCATTTAATATGGTTTGTTTATGGCAATTGCATTTACCAACCTGCTCAAGAGTCATGTCAACAAGTTTCATCACTACCCAAGTTTTACTGGAGAACCTTCAATGAGATCCCCATTCCATATGGGAGACAAACCACTTCAAATGGTTTGTTTTTGGAATTCATCTGCGACTGAACCACGATGTTTTGTGAGGCAAGCAGTATTAAAGAATTTCGTTTTGCATGTTTCATCATCCCACTTTTAAAAGCTGAATTCATGTCCATCCCTTTGCAATTAGCACAACCAATGACGATTTCTTATCCCAGGGCTTGATTAATGATGATTTGTATTAAAACTGAGATTGAGCCCTGGTAATTGTTAAACCTTTACTCGAATTGTATTTGTTTGTTTACTACTTACTGATTTTCTCTGGTTCAGTTTTGTTATACTTATCTTCTTTTTTTCAGTAATAGTTAAATCGAATATTAAAAATGGGTAATATGTTGATTAAAAACTCCTTCATGAAGGATCAAGAATGCCAAACAAAAAAACTGACCCCTCGAATGAAGTCTTCTTCGACCCAGACTGACGGGGGGTCAGTCATTAATGAAATTGATGACCACAGTAAGACATTTACATTCTGTTATTTTGGATTTGATCATTGTCACATCTATTCATTTTGGTACACAAGCTTCTTAAATCTCTATTGTGATTTTGTTCACTTTACAATTCTTGGGAAATTTCATTACATTTTTAGATTAAAAAACCCAAATTTTAGGGCTTTGGTACGCAACACCTTTTTCACAACACCAATTTACTACCCTATTGTTTTTCTTTTAAGACTATTTTTGTTTTCCTTACAGCACGGTTGATACTTGGCATTGTTGCCAAATCCCGGGAGGAGCTCAAGGAGCTTCTCAAAGCTCAAAAAAAAGTAGAGAGCGGTAAGAAAAATTACATGATTTTGTTACCGTTTCGGTAGGCTGACCATGAGTCAGTCAGTAGGAATAGTTTTGGGCCCTTTCTTGGCCATTTTTGATGACCTGTTTTTTTCAGTACAAATCTCTGTAAACACAATTTTAAAAAAGTTCTGGAAAGGGAATTTCGACTTCCATCTGAAAGTATGAAAAATGGGGTCATTTGCAAAACTTCAATAATTAGTTAACCTAAAATGGCCCAAAATCAGCCATTTTTCTTGATGCAGCTATGCAAGAAGTTTGACATTTTCAAATTTGGCTAGAAAAGTAGACATTTAAAAGTACTATTTTGAAATGGTATTGTTTATAGGGTTTTCGTGTCTAGATTGCAAGATATCTTTAAGTTTGAAGTTTGAATTTTGCTGCAAAATTTGTTTAATTTTAAACTTTAAATTTCTTTTACAAGTCATCGAAAAACGACCCAAATGGCCCACTGACTAATTGATGAAATAGTTCAAAAACTCATTTATTGCTGGCATTTTTTTCATCAGCTTTTACAGTATCTTGTGATAAATTTACAACAATAAAACTGTACTCCATACTTTTCTTTTAGTGAGCGCATACAATTCCAGAGCCCGAGCCTCCTCCTCATCGTCGTCACGGTTCTCGCCTTACACTAAGGTGAAGGACAGAAAATGATCGTTTGCGTCGTATTTGTTTGGTTGTTTGTTGTGTTTCGTTGGATTGTTTGTATAGTTGTAGTACATGTTAGAATACCTTTTTGAGTTCTATGTATTTATTTTTATTTTTTCTATAAATTTTTTATACTCTTCCTGAAGAATCTACAGCGTTGCGTTACGGTATCATGCCTTACTCTCCTCCTCAATTGATTATTTTTCGAACCACTGAGGTGGCATTTACTCAACTACTTAACGAACCTACCCCAATTTTTTTAGCTCAATTCAACTCATTCCCTTATGAATTTCAAAATCAATTATTGCTTTCATTTCTGTTCTCCCGTCTTCTGTAGAAAGGAGACTTCACGCCACAACAATGTATAGTCATATAGTCATAGAAATTAAAGATCAAGGCTAAATTTATTGTACATTCAATCATTGATAAGAATATAAACAGTTGTTTAAGGAATTCTATTTTATCAAAATTTTATTCTTATTCCTAATATTATCATCTTAAAAAAGAAAATTATCCAGACAATATATTTATTTTGTAAATTTTTTAAATTTTTATTTATTTATTTTTTCTTAAATGTATTTTTACAGCCAAAGCTAGATAGAAGATTTACTAACTTACAGATAATGATATTTTATCTTTTAGACATACAACCTGCCCAATCATTGTTATGAGCCTCTTAAAATGTACCTAAAACGTTCAAGGAACTTATTATAAGCGATGGTCAAATTTTTAACTTTGAGAACTAACAGTTATTTAAAATTTACACTCATTTAAAAGGATTTGGATGAACTTAGGGGTTATTTTGAGAAAATGCCAAATAATTTAATCTCGGCGAAACTTCTCAATTTTTCGATTATATAACACTGTCTTAGCTAATATTATGCAATTACTTGATTACTTGGTATTTCCGAGAGTCCTCGGTATTTTTAGAAACTTTCCGATTTGCCTGACCCTTAATAATTTGTTTGCGTTTTATTTGGTCTTTGCTTGACCATCCTTTAAGATTTGCATTAAATTTATGATTGATATTCTAATAACGTCGTGCTTCACTTCGACTTGAAGAAAATTAAGTCACAGGGGACACAACTTAAAGGTTTTCCCAAAAAAAACTCGCCCAAATGGACTATCCATAGTACAGTGAAGTCTCCATAACTCGAATGTCTCCTTAATTCTTTTTATTTGATCTTGCTTTCAAGCGAGCTTCAACATCCAAAGGACTTTTAATGCGTTCAGCTACAGCTTAACAGGCGTGCGACGCCGGGTACCGGCTAGTAATACTATAATCGGCTTATATCATGGGATTTCCATTATAAGCCCATGTTATGAAAATGAGTCAGATTAATAGCTTTCTACACCAGAGAACATGCGGGGAACCAAGGACTTAATTTCAGAAGTAATACTATAATGGGCTTACATCATGGGATTTCCATTATAAGCCCATGCTATAAAAATGAGCCTGATTAATTAGCTTTCTACACCGGAGAAACATGCTGGGGGCCACTGAATTTCAAAAATAATACTGTAATGGGCTTATATTATGGACTATCCATAGTACAATTATATTATATTATAAGATGTTTGCGTATTCTAACTTTTTCAGATTTTAATGCTGAGACTTCCCCTCTTTTTCAAAACCTTAAAATCCCAACTTTACCAAATACTGTTATCAAATTCAATATTCAACTTGTACATCAAACTCTATCTAATGTTTCTCCTGAAGCCGTTACAAACGTGTTAAACTACAAAACCCTGACACACATTTATCACACAAGAAATAGTTACCTGAAACTTTTAGAGCGCCCCAAGGCAAAAACACTCAACTTTGGATTGAGATCCGTAAAATATCAATCACTTTTAATTTGGAACCAACTATTATTACATACAAAGACTGATCTTAGACCATTATCTGAATATACGATCAAAAAGAAGGTTAGAGACTTCCTTCACATCTAATCCTCTCGCATACCTTGAAAATGAAAGTTCATCTCTACAAAACCTTGAAATTCACATACAATGACAATTAATATTAATATTTTTCAGGTTTTTCAATAGTTGATGTCATATTTTTTGTATGCATTGTTATTATTTTTTCCTTTTTTTATTGTTTATTTATGGTTAGGTATGTAAACATTGTTTTTATTCTGATTGTTAATGTTTAAATAGTTTTAATAACCCTTAAGATACCTCCCATAATGATATTCGACATGACCAGCTCACGCGACCAGGTGTTCATTCCATTTGATTAGACGGTACGTCTATTGGATGGACTCCTGGCCTGCATTCCTCCACTAATTTATACAAACTTAAAATATGTAAATTTTTAATGATATGCAGGCGAATAAATTACTTTGAATTGAATTGAATTGAATTGAATATGGGATTTCCATTATAAGCCCATGCTATAATAATGAGCCTGGTTAAAAGCTTTCTACACCAGAGAAACATGCTGGGGACCACTGAATTTCAGACAAAGTATAATATATAGGCAGAAATCACAAATTTTAATTTTGCATAAATTTCACTTTCTTGGTTTGTAACTTTGATAAAAAATTTGTTTTCATCTTATAAGTAAATTATACTAACCGGCTAGAAAAGACATTTTCCTAATCACAACGCTGTGTTGAATATTAAAAATAACTCCAACGTAAATCACGATATCTCCCAATTTCAATGGATGCAATGCGAAGGAAACAACAACAATGAAAAATTATAATCTGTGCTGGAGTTGGAATGGAGTTTTTAATTATTCAAGCATGACATCCTGTTTAGGAAAATGTCTCTAAAATGTACTAAAGATGTTATGCTGAGACTTTCTAGCTTAAACCTAGCCTGGATGTCCAGACCGTAAACTATTTTACTGCCTGGTTTTTTGTAATCTTGTCTCTGGTTTACGGTCTGGTCCAACTAAGAATTTTGAGTCTAAATACCCAGGCTAGTTTAAACCAAGGACCAGAAATATCCTTTTGGTTTGAAGGCTATGTTATGAAAGTTGCCCCTTACTTATGAAAGTAACCCCAAATGATGGTACTGAATTTCTGTCATTTTTCCCCATTAGAATAGCAAAAAACTGTTGGAAATGTAGCTGTAAGTAGGGTTAGATCTTATCTATATTCTGCAATGGTTTAGAGCTTCATCGTATCCAGTCAAACCAAATAAAAACAATGCTACTGACACCACAGTTTTATTATTATTTTATTTTACCCAGGCAAAGTTGTAGGGTAGCTTGCGCTAACTATGTAGTTGAGTTTTCACTGATGTGGGCCGGCATTCAGCATGGCTACCTCCAGTTTTTAGAAGACCGCCTTGCATCTAAATGGCTAAATCATGCACGGTAATCTCATCGCCAAACAAACTTCTTGAAACAAAGTTGACATTACAACGCTTCTTTCTCATTCATCATCTTCACAGGAGAATGTTGATGAGATTTCGATAGCAGACATCAAGGCTCGAACCTTTACTGTGATTCAACCTTGTATGGCAAGGCGCACACCTAACCAACCATCAAACCCGTATACCCACTATCAATCAAAATTAATAGAAAACGTAAAAAATGTCCATTTTAATCTACAAAAGCTTTTTATTAGGAGATCAAAAGCATATAATGAACAATAATATCAAATAATAGATAGAATGTGTGGAATGTTTTCCTGGAAAGTAACCCAAAATGACAAAATTACCTGTAGTAGAGCTGATAGCAACACTCAAGAAATGATGAAGAAATTATATATAATGCTTTATACAAACTATGGTCTCTTTTTTCAAACAAATCTATACCATAGTCAAATCACATCATGAATTATACTTATGTCTGATGAAATTTCAACTGTAAAAATCAAACAGGATCGGTATCAATTCCAAAAGTAAACATCAATTTTCCCAAGCAGCCAGACAGTCGCTTATCGCCATTTTGTTCTTCCCTTTCAAATTGAACCCTGCGTCGGCACCGGCTCACTTCTACTAAAATGACGGCAATTTTTAGAAAACGCGTTTTATTTGCTATAAAGCTCCCGCACTTTTTTTGGACTTTCCTTGTTTCGCCCGAGTGGGTTAAGGATATCGGAATCCAAATATATGCAACAAAGAAGTGCAATGTTTATGGAAACGATACAGGCTGCAACCTCAAGCAAGGACTGAAATAAGTAAAACATTTTGTTTAATCTTCAGACATCCCTGTGCAAACAATTTTAAACCAATAATATTGATTTTGGGGTTTCCATAAATAGGGACAAGCTGGAGGTTTTACAAGCTCTTATTTGATTTTGTTGGCCGTTAACCAGTAATAAAACAATTTTGTTACTTTTTCTAAAGAACGCGTCATCTCTATCACTTGAAATGACCAATTAGTGAAGTATCTTATAAAAACTCCATCTCATCTCCATAAATATTATATTATGAAATCTTTGGTACCTAATAGATAGGTGTTAAAATGAGCAGGAAAGAAATTATCTCAAAGCTTTAGTTTAGTTACAATTACCTTACCCTAAAGTAATTATTTCTTTGCAAGAAAAACTTAATTCAAATTAACTGAATTTTTTTTTTTTTTTTTTTTTTTTTTCTTTATTGAAACAAAAACACGTGTACACTACGAACATATATTACAAAACATTACTTAAACATAAAATATAGTCCCTCCCCCGCTAGGAACTAACGTTATATCGCCAGAGGTACTAGACTATGTAAAAAATAAATAAATAAGTAAATAAAGGAAAAAAAAAATCTTGGAGAAGGAAGCTACAGTTGTTAGGTAAAAGCCTAAAATAAAGCACCGCTAAACCTTCCAGTTTCGTTAAGAAATTCAACAACAGAACAAAGAATAGATTTATTTAGATTTGAACTCAAACTTTCATCCCCATATAATAAAAGCCGACAGAAAAAAGGAGGGTTTAGCGGCGGATGAAAAATAATGCCTAGGGTCTGAAGTTTGTCGAACAAAGATTGTCTTGCATGGGAATATATAGAGCAGTGCAGAAGAAAGTGCTGAGTGTTTTCAACAGAGTTAGTTCGGCAACCACAGAAAGGGTCTAAAGTGTCGCGGAAGCCATGTCTAAATTTATGCTCGTTGAGATGGCTGAAACCGACCCGAAGTCGATTAAGAAAAATCACTCCTTGAATGTCAGGAACATCAAAAACATGAGATTGCTTGGGTCTCAAAAATTCATAGATTGCTTTTTTGAAAGTTTTAATTGAAGGTAGATCTCGTATATTACCTCCCAGAACATTCCACTGAGATATGCAGTACGGAAAAAAAGTGTTACGGAAACGCTCAGTTCGTATATTAAGAGGATAAATAGGATTTCTTGTTCTAAGGCCACCTGGTGCTGTAAGTCTTACCGGCAGGTAGTTACGTAAATACGAAGGGGCTAAATTATTAATAATTCCATAGAAGAATGTCATTCTTCTAGCAAAGCGCCTGTCAGCAAGACTTTCAAGACCAAGTTCTGAATATAGTTTTTCTTGAGACGTTCCACGAAAACAGCCTGTAATAGCTAAGCAGGCATTATATTGAATAGATTCAAGCTTCTGCACAAAGGTAGCATTTCCTGGGCGGTCATATACGATATCACCATAATCAAGATGAGGCCTAATGAAAGATTTATAAATGGTTAGTAGAGATCTCCTAGGCACATGCTTGCGAAGTCGATTAATAAGACCAATTCCTTTATTGGCCTTTTTTATCTTCTCGTCTAGATGGCGATCAAAAGAAAGTTTTGAATCTAAGATTAGACCAAGATGTTTCTGGTACTCACTGGTCGCGATATTAGAATTATTAAAGGAGATTGCTGGAACATTAGGAGGAGTGAGTCTACAGGTAAAATAGACTTCAATGGCTTGCTTAGATGGGTCAGGGTTAAAAGACATCTTCCATTGATGAGCCCAGTCAGTTATCCTGGAGAGATCTCTGTTAAGTACATTAGGGCTCAAGAGTTGATCAATCACAAGAGAGAATAAAGAGGTATCGTCAGCAAAGATCTTCGGTTTTGACTCAAGGTTTTTTGGAAGATCATTAATATAAATTAAGAAGAACAATGGACCAAGAATCGAGCCTTGAGGTACCCCAGCATTGATTCGCTTCCACTCAGATGTTTTCCCATTCAACACAACTCTCTGATGCCTATCGTTAAGAAAGCTGCGAATTAAGGAAAGCAACGGTCCAGTCACCCCATAAGATTTAAGTTTAAAGAGTAAGCCATCGTGCCACACCCGATCGATAACTGAATTTCTTTTTGCCTGTTAGAATACCATGTTATTATTTAAATTTTATGAATCTTACCATTAGGGAAACTGAAGGAATTGATGGTACTGTTATTCAAAACATGAAGTTAATCAATTGGACAAGCCTGGACTACTGGAGGAAGTTAGGAGCTATGCTAATAATACAGAAGTAGGTTTTTCAACCAGTAACTTTATTGAACTTTTCAAATGTGCAGCCAATATAAATGGTTTGTTAAATAATTTGAATGAGATTTAAATGAAACAATTTTTATCTTGTACTTCAGATAAACTCACTCACTCCCCCCTCCCTCCCTCCCTCCCTCCCTCCCTCGTTCCCCCTTCCTCTCTCCCTCCCTCCCTCCCTCCCTCCCTCCCTCCCTCCCTCCTCTCTCTCTCTCTCTCTGTCTCTCTCTTGATTGATTGATTGAAGTCAAATGAGATTGGTAAAAAGCTAAACTATTATTATTATTATTATTATTATTAATTTATTTGTCAACACAGGTCAGGTTCTATATACACAACTATATATACAAGCTATATACAATTCAATACATATTGGCAGTAAAAACTGATGTGGACCTGCAGGCTAAGAAACAAAAAAGTAAAACCGCTGCAAAGGCGAAATGTGTTATGCAAAAATAAGACTAAGGCTAGGTTAATTAAAGTGTGTCTGAGAAATTAATGAAGAGGATTTAGAATATGTAAATGTTATGTGTTACAAATAAATAATTTAAAATATGTATATGTTATGTTTTTATAAATATATAAAATATAAAAATAATAAATATGTTTTCGGTTATGATATATGATATAACTTTAGTAATAAATGAAGTCTTCGTGAAGAAGAGCTCTTCATGTCATTTTAAAATTAACTTTTTCAAGGCAGTCTGATTTTTTCAGATCCTTCTTGAAGGATTTGAAATTTTCCATATTTTTAATTTTGTCTGGAATATTGTTCCATACAATAGCATTTCTGTAGCGAAATGAACGTTTGAAAGCAACATATTTGAATGGAGACATATCGATTTTCAGTGTATTGCAAGACTTTCTTGATTTCGTTTTAACAATCAGGTCAGAGAGTAATGGAGAACCAAGGTTGTTATGTATCTTATAAACTTTACATGCAATACTTCGCTTGTGATAATAGATAATGGGTTTCCATTTGACACTGGCTAGGACAGCATTATCACGAACAGACTTTTTGACTCGATTTATGAACCGTGCAGCCTTTATGTGGACATTCTCGACATACGACATAAGATTCTCAGAACAATTTCCCCAAATGAGTATACCGTAGATAACAGAGGGTAATATGCCTTGAAAATATATTGTTGATAAGGTAGGGTATGGCATGTTTCTCATTTGATAAAGTTTCTTCAGTTTAATACTAAAAGATTTGGTAATTTTTCGAACATGCTCCTCCCATTCCAACTTGTCATCAATAGTAACTCCCAGACATTTGGTGGAGCTAACAATCTCAACACTTGCTCCACACAGAGTAATATTTTTGTATGGACCAATGAAACGATTGTTAGGTATAGGTATAGGTTGTTGAATCATCTGCAAGCTGATCTAAATCACTTTCAATACAATCACTCATATCGTTTACGTTGATGGAAAAACTTGGTGGTCCAATTAGAGAACCTTGTGGAACACCATATTCGACTCTTTCAAGGTTGGATTCGATTCCATTTAGTGATGTGAATTGCTTTCTGTTACTAAGGTAGCTCGTTAGGTATGACAGAAAATCTCCAGATATTCCAGAAGCACTCATTTTCTTTAATAGGATTGGGTGTGACGCGCTATCGAACGCCTTGCGAAAGTCGATAAACAGGACTGCGACTACCTCATTTTTGTCGATAGATTTCCTCCACTTTTCTGTCATATAAAGAAGTATATCTTCTGTGGAGCGTTGGGGGCGAAATCCCCATTGATGTTCTGTCTGCAGGTTTTGTTATTGCAGGTGTGTTTGGAAAACGTAAGATACAAACCTCCGAGATGTGATCCTTATCTCTGATCCCGTCTTTCTCTTTTCTGACTGTCTGAGTATCTGAGTTTCTCATTTCTGACTGAGTTTTCATACCTGTCAATCATTTGACCATCAATTTCGGCCAGTCTAATTTTCGCACCGAGTGGGATTCGAACCACCACCAAAGAAACACCTTCAGATTCGGAAGCCAGCGCTCTGTCCCTTGAGCCATCGCCGCACAGCAAAATCACGCAATTCATAACATTTTATATGAAACTGGCAAAATACGGGGGTAATGTTATTATAATATGGGTAAAAGTACCCCTTTTTTAAACCTGACTGAAATTCGAGCCGTTACTAGCAACCCTGCGGGGCCCAAGGCGCCGAGTATGCACCCGGCACAGTGACAAGCCGTTACTAGCAACCCTGACCCAAACAATCCCAAACAGCAAAACCCCCGGAAAATTTGAAATGTCGGAATGAGCAATAGCCGATCACATTTTGGAGGTTTGTCTTTTATGTTTTCCGTGTGAGTTAAGCTGTGAGCAGACCAGGTGTTCAACAACTTTGCTAGGGATTGACAATAGCGATATTGGTCTATAGTTTGAGCAGTCTGATTTGACACCTTTTTTGTATACTGGTGTTACTTTAGATGTTTTCCACTTTGCTGGAAAAGTACCTGTGTTTAAGCTTTGCTTGATGACGTAATGCAAACTATTGATTGATCCATCAGTATGAAGACAAAGATCTTTGGCTGATATTTGGTCTGGTCCACAGGATTTACCAATTTTCACAGCAGATTTAAACGATTTGGTTAAAAGTTCTTTTGAATAGTCAATTTTGTCAATTGTTGGGGTTATGCGATAAACATACGAATTGGTGGTCCCATCTGAATCGATCTCTGGGGGAGTAGATAACTTTTTCCCAACAGTTGCAAAGAAATTGTTCATAATGTTTGCTTTTTCATTTTCGTCTGTAATAGTCTTTTTATTACTCTTGAGTGGTCCAATATGAGAGTCATTTGACTTTCCTTTAAACTTTTTGACTAGTGACCAGAACGATTTCGAAGAGTCGCTTTGGATGAATTTGTTTTCCCAGTATTTTGCTTTTTCTGATCGAATTAAACTGGTACATCTATTCCTTGCTTTCCTGTACTCCTTCCACTCTTTTGAATGTTTTGGGGTGGTTCTAGCAATGTTCAAGAGATTAAACCTTTGGTTTAGCTGTTTCCTCACTTCACCAATCATCCATGGCTGATTTTCTGTTCTTACTTTAACCTTCCTTGAAGGTACGTGATCAGCTATGATGCCTTTGAAGAGATGTTCCCAGCACCATAATCTGTCATCAACATCATCAAATAGAGACATTATATCCCATGGACAAGTATCAAGGTCCTCCTTCAATTTAATGATGTCAACGTTTCTGTAGTTTTTAAAGAATATGATTTTTGGAGGTTTTCTCTTCCAACGTAGACCGATAACAATGTATATTAGATCATGATCTGATATCCCGGGAGCATAAGTTCCGCTCTTGGTGATTTTGTCTGGATTAGCAGTGATTGCAAGATCAATTAGTGTCTTTGACATCGCTGTAATTCTGGTAAATTTCATGATGACGTTAGTGAGACTATTTGCTGCAAGGATAAATTTAAAATCTCTTGTTAATTTATCATTGTCTTCCGATAAGTCTATATTGAAATCTCCGAGAAGAAAAATGTTGGATCGATGGTTTATACCTTCCAGGACTTTGCTGATATCTTGGAGGGATTTCTTGAATTTTGGTGGACGATAGATACATCCAAATAAATATTTTTGTGAATTAACAATAATATCAAACCATATTGATTCAATTTCAGTTTTAATATCAATCTCATCAATGTCTAGGTCTTTTCGGTAATATACAAAAACTCCTCCCCAGGTTTTCTTCTTTCGATCATTACGTAGGAAAAGGTAGTTATCAATTTTCAGATCATCGTCATCGTGCTTTTCTTCAAGGTGAGTTTCAGTTATAGCAAATATGTCAAGTTTTGTTTCAGATAGGATAATTTCAACATCCTCGAGTTTGGCAAAAAGTCCATTAATGTTGAGGTGAGCACATTTGAGTCCAGGAGCAGGTGATATCAACTTATTGACCAACTCAGGATGACTGTACTTTGGATTGGCATCTTGATCTTCCTGCTGTTGATCCATCACAATGATAGGTGTAACAGCATTCACCAGTGAAGTTTTCACTTCTCGGTAAGCGCAGGTTGTTCTCAACCCTGTTGGTGCTGTGTTGTTGATGGGTGGTAACAGCATTTACCGATAAACTTTTCACTTCTCAATAAGCGCAGGTTGTTCTCAACCCTGGTTGATGCTGTATTATAATGGGTGTAACAGCATTCTCCCAAATTTTAGTATATATTCTCTTTGTTTTTCTCTTTTTCTTTTCTCTAAAAGAAAAAGAAAGGCTTCTCCCACGACACAGGTTCAGCCTTAGACTCAAATTTGGAGTTATGGTGTTTCTTTTTATTTGTAGGAGACTAGGAGATGTAGAACGATAAAGCCAGTATACATGATCTGTTCCTCCAAGAGCACCCTATAGGAACGAAAAAACATTAATTTGAACCATTTGAATAATCCCTGTATATTTTTTGTCCATTTTTTCGCTACTGTTCATCTGGTTTTTTCCCAAGAAGACAAATGCTCCAAAAGTGGACCAAGTACTAATAATTAGCTAAACAAGTTTTGATCAATCAGTACTTATTAATAAAAAAACAATAGACTGAGTTTTGGATCAGTATTCAAATTCATTTAGATGTCATTTAGTAAGCTGTGTCAAATCATAGATATTAAAAATATTCCCCATTTCTATTGTTTCAATGATAGAGTTCAAAGATTTTTTGAGCATATTATAAATTTAATGCGAAGAAGATTTTTTTTATGAACAGAGAGGTAAAATATATACCGTTTAATGTGAATATCTTGTAGAGATTTTCAAGTTTTGCCATTGAGTTTCTTTTACCAAATTTTGTTAAGTACTTTATAATGGTTGTATATTTTCCCTTCAATCTTTTGGCCCAATCTTAATTTAAATATAAATTTGGCTTCAGGGTATCCAAAAAATTAAAAAAAACGATACCTGTTTCTTTTTCTGAATAAATACGGAAAATCCGGAACGAGTGAAATATTTCCATATTGTACGAGCAAATGTCCGATAACTATTACTTATTAGTAATAGTAAGTGCTAGTTAAGACGTTCTGTAATATTCTAGAACGCTGAATAATATAGATGGCGGAAGGAGGTGCGCAAATTCAAAATGGCGTACCAGAAGAAGAAAACACTGACTTTAATATTTCATCGCTATTCATGGACATCAAAGAAAACCATAGGGAACCATCGACTCCCTTTATGGCAAACATAGAAGAGATATACAATCTGCCAAAAGAAATTATTACCAGTGAACTTATCCAGCTTCAGAGTTCTGCTCTCAAATTGTTCAGGGAGCAAATATTTCAACATTTTATCAATGAGTTCAATGAAGACACGCTTAAACAAAATGGCTTCATCATTACTGAAAGTAACCTGAACAAGCATCTTAAAAACCGCACCAATTTGCAAAATGCGGCCAATGATATTTATGATCTTGGACTATCAATCCATGAAAAACAAATTGTCTCGAAGCTTGCAAATGGTCTGTTCAAACCATCTGAAAGACAACCGCCAACCAAAACAACATCTCTGTTAGAACCAGACATTACTTTACTGATTCAAACAATGCATGAAGTTCTTGCTGACAACAAACAACTGCGTGAAGAAAATGCTGACCTCAAAAGACACTTAATCAATGTTGAGAGAAAACTCGACTTATTCATCACAAACAATAAACACGTACAGAATGAAAATCAAAATCCACACCTGGAAAAAAATGTCAACACATCAAGCAAGAGCACTGAAGTAACGACTCTCAGCGATAGTATGTTGGGCAGTATACCATTTGATTCATCACTTATTTTGAATGATGATACCTCGATTGACACAACTAGTACTACCACTGGTACAAAACTCAAGATTTCACCATCTCTACCAAGATCGCAAGCAAATTCAACTGCTGTAAAAGATCAAGTCGATAAAAATGATTCTGACACTGCTAAAGTTTCGAGTAAAACTGTCGTATACGGTAACAAGTCCTTAGCCAGAGGTAATATAACCGGTGCTGCCAGGCCATATTCTTTATTTGTCGGAGGATTTGACCCTACCTTAGAGACCGAGCACGTTAAAAGCTATGTAGAAAATGATGTTGGAATAGAAGTCATAACCATTGAGCCTTACAGAGCAAATAATTACAACCAATCCTTCAAAATCGACATACCACCAGCTAACAAGGCAGAAGCTTTCGAATCAAATCGTTGATCTGTTGGACTTGCAATTAAACCATTTCGTAAGAAGCCTTTATCTCATCGGAGGAGAATGCCATATTCGAATCAATCTGACAACAATCGCCACAAAACCAGCCATGAACAACAACACCGATCATCTTATCAGCATAACAAGTCATCCTACTATCAACGTCAATCAACTCGTAATCAAAACCAAACCAACTACCGTGATATTGAAATAGACTATAGACAAGCACCTACAACTTACTATGGAAATAATGACTGGGAATAATAGCACAAACGTTAAATTTATCGCTTTGAACTGTCATGGTTTCAAATCGAACTTTTTGTATATAAACAATATCGTTAGGCTACATGATTGTATCCATCTTTCAGAGACATGGCTCACTCAGAGCGAGGCACATCTCATTCATAACTATAAAAAAGACTTTCATATTACCTTTCAACCTGCCAACAAACAAAACTTTGGCAGACCATTTGGTGGAACAATTTTATTTTTACGCAAAAAAACTTTCTCTAATACAGCTACCATTTCTCAGGAGGACTTCATGACTACCATAAAAACCACACTCAACAATCGATCATTAATCATCACAGGAGTATATCTCCAATCTGTTAACTCAAAATCTGACTGTAAAGAGACTTACAAAAACCAACTTTCTTCAATAACGGGTATTTTGAATCAATTCTCTGCAACTTCCGAATGTATTATCCTTGGAGATTTCCAGTCGTGTCCCAGTGAACCCATCACACAAAGATCTACTAGCCCCAATGCTCTATCGGACTATTTATCAGAATTCATTACTGAAAACTACCTTGCGCCGATCGATCTCACTCATGGACATGGTCCTGCTTATACGTATCATCATGCATCTCTCCCACACAAATCCTATATAGATCATTTTGTAATATCTCAATCGCTGTTTGATTTATTTATTGACACTCATGTTACAGAACCAAATGCAATCAACACAGGAGACCACCTTGCAATCAAACTAACCATGAACTTTCCATCAAAACCATCTCAAAACAATGAAATAAATACAGAAACGCTAATTAATGATTTCATACCAAACCACATATGGAAGAACAGTGAATTCATAAAATTATATAAAGAAAAGGTAGCAGAGAAAATTGCTAACAACACAAGTGACTCTGATATTGAATCAATGATAAACAACCTCAACGACATACTGCACTCATCTGCATCTGAGTGTTATACAACTTTCAAGAAGGACTTTCATGAATTTCCAGCCAAGAATTGGTGGAATGATGAGTTAACAAAAGCCAAAAGGAACTTACTGTTTCAACCTTTGGCGTGACAATCAATTCCCAAAATCTGAATCTGATGTATCATACAACCGCTATAAAATTTCCAGAAAATTTTTTTGAACATTAGTTAAACGTGCAAAGCACCAAGTCACAGTAGAACACTATGTCAATGTTGAAAAGCTGAAAAATGTTAACCCATCCTCTTACTGGACAAAAGTTAATCTTCTCAATAAGAAAAAACAACATAAACTATTTACAGTGAACGGCAAATCCACCAAAAGTGACATATCAAATGAATTTGGAGAACACTTTGATAGACTCCTAAACACACCAAGAATTGACACAATCGACAATAACCAATCGAATGAAGAACTTAAAAACCTATTACACGAACTAACAGACATAGATTCAAGTGATCTTTACATATCTCAACATGAAATTATCTCAGTCATCAATAAACTACAACTTGGAAAGTCACGTGACCCTTTTCAACTGCTATCAGAACATTATAAATATGCAACAAGCGATATATTTAATGACTATCTAACCAAACTTATCAATAGAATATTTCACTCGAAACACATCCCTACATCACTGAGCACCTCAATAATAATACCACTCGTGAAATCACATAAGAAATCTTTAAACGACCCAAACAATTATCGAGGAATCAGCCTTCTTCCCATCATTACAAAAATATTGGAACTTATTGTGCTTGAAAAATGTCCTCAGCTTACCGACCACAACAACTCTCAATTTGGTTTTGTCAAAGCATCTTCATCAATCCACGCTGAGCTAATCATTCAGGACACTATCAGGTATTATAATAACAATGGCTCACCCGTATATTTGTAGTTTGGACATTGAAAAAGCCTTTGATTGTTGTAATTGGAACACCCTATTTACAAAATTGCTAGACAAAAACATACCTAATGCAATACTAAACTTTTTAATTCAACTATATATGAACAGTACAGCCTTTGTCTGCTATGGTGCTAACCACTCTAAAACTTTCTCACTCACTCAAGGAGTACGTCAAGGTGGAATCCTATCACCATATTTATACAACATATACACAGAAGACCTTCTCACCAACGTCAAAAGTATGAAAATCGGATGCTCACTACCGAATGGACTACGTACTGCCATCATTGCATATGCTGATGACATAATACTCATGAGTCCCTCCCTCAAACATCTGCAATCTATGGTTAGTTTATGTGAGGAACATGGAAAAGATAATGGTTTAAAGTTCAATCCATCAAAAACTAAAACTCAATTTGTTATTTCTGGTCAAAGCAAATTAACTAATCCAAAACTGAACCTCCAATCAACCGAAATCAATCCACAGGACACACTAAATCATCTTGGCTTCCATTGGTGTGTTAAAAATGACAAACTTTCTCTAAGCGGGCACAAAGAATCTCGAATATCAGAATTATGGTCTGTAGTTACCTCACTTATAACCTCTGGCATAAGGCACTGTCACCCAAACGCCATAATCAGCATCTACAATTCAATAGTCTTACCAAAGCTCCTTTATGGCCTAGAACTTGTTGATCTCACAAAAACAGAATTAGAATTTTTAAACAGGCAGGCCAGGTCAAGCCTAAAAGCACTGTTCAACGTCTCTAAAAATAGCAAGAATCTCTTGAATAAAATCTACAATATCCCTGACATCTCAACTCTCTTGGAAGAAAGGAAACTTAAGCTATTCAGGCAAACGTTAGTGAATTTATCCACTTGCTCTTATATATATGATATGTTCAACCACCCAACCAATAACATAGACTTTAGCTTCGTACGGAGAGTAGTAGATATTATTATTGATAGCAACTTAAATCTACTGCAAATTATTTTTGGCAAAAATATCAAATTCAAGAGAAACCAACACAATGAAAAGTCAGAGGAGATTGAACTTTGTCGAACTCTAATAGAAAACTGGCATGAGGTTGAATGTCGTATCTCATTTAAATCTATATTAGAGAAACATGTCCAGCGAGCAAGGACATCAGGCACACCCCCTTGATCACCCTTTTTACTTCCTTTGCCCCCCCCCCACACTTCTGTGCTGTCCCTGCTTACTTAATTTTTCAGTCAGTGGCAGATTGCCTAGCGGAAAACGGTTTGGACATTACAAGCACCCGATTTGCAGGTATGGATGGTTGTTCTACCATGGCTGGTGAACATGCAGATGTAAAGGAATTGTTCGCAGCTGCTACATTTCATTTTGTTTATATTCATTGTAGGAACCATCGGTTGGCACTTTGTTTCACACATTTGATCCCACAATTTTCAGAATTTGAAAATTTTGATAGCGTTTTACCTAGCTTGTATTTGCTACTGAAAAACAGCAGCGTGAAACAATCGATCTTTGAAGAAGTTCAGCAGGCATATGATTTATCATTGAAATTGATAAAGGCAGCTGTAACTTTTTACATACATACATACATACATACATACATACATACATACATACATACATACATACATACATACATACATACATACATACATACATACATACATACATACATACATACATACATACATACATACATACAATCTACATACATACATACATACATACATACATACATACATACATACATACATACATACATACATACATACATACATACATACATACATACATACATACATACATACATACATACATACATACCATACATACAATACATACATACATACATACATACATACATACATACATACATACATACATACATACATACATACATACATACATACATATACATACATACATACACATACATACATAAATACATACATACATACATACATACATACATACATACATACATACATACATACATACATACATACATACATACATACATACATACATACATACATACATACATACATACATACATACATACACACATACCTACACTAACCGAATTGCGGGGGTCTGCTTCTACACACCTTCTTATGGGGCCTAATTTATTTAACTTACATTTCTTTAGATTTCCTTAGAAATTAATTATAACCATCTTAAAGAGTATTTTCTACCTAAAAAATGCCTAAATAAATAGTATCCACCAGTTAACAACTACTTTAAATAAGCTTTTGCTTGTGGGGGCATACATAGATCTCACAAATTTGATACACGTTCTTGTGGGGCCTAAATTGAAATGGCCCCACAAGAGTGTGTATCAAATATGTGCTGAGTCAGCAAAAATCGTGGGGATCTTTAAATTCGAATATCTCCTGATTGAGCTATCGAAACAAGAAACACCCCTGTCTCATTTTCAGCTACTTAGTGACATTTTTTTTACAAATGGACACTTTTTATAAAAAACCGAAAAGGGAACCGAAAGTAAAAAAAAATGTTGAATCTCAAATTAGAATCTAGATATGACGCCTCGGATACTTTTATGTATTTGAAGACCTGTAACCCAGTCATGAAACCTCTCCTGTGAGTGAGATCGCATCCTTAAACAGAAAAGTACAATTTTAACTTGCAAATCATCAATTTATATATTCTATCAAATTTCAGCAGGTATTATCTCCCTTATTGACGAAGTACACCTCTGTCTCAGTGACCCGTTGAGAATCAGGTATAAAAACCCAACTGTGATGAAAATGATTGCTTCTAATAGCTGGGGATTGCGGGGTTTCTCGATTCGAAGATACCGGAAATACAGTTTCTCTTCGGATTCTGGCAGTGCAGTGTGCATGAATGAGCATAGTCTCAGTGGCATAAATGCCACGCTGTTCCATGGGATCTTCTTGGCTCATCTGGTTATCGTATACTTAATAAGCATTCCCTAATCATGTATTTCTTCCTTTTATGTTCAATGATGTTGAAAGTTCACGCCGTATTCAATCTCCGGAGGACAACGAATGCAGCGCTTCAGTCAAATTCTCAAATCTATTACCATGTTATTTATGGGTGTGTGGCGTCAAATCTAAGATGATTGGAATGAATGTGTTATGTTGCGTTTAACTTGTTGATAATACGCTGCTCCTTTTTCGAAATAGACGCATTGTACAATCCAACGACGTTAAAAAACACTCCAGGACTATTGCTTTTCAAACTCGATTTCAACTTCTCGTCACTTTTATAAACGGCTTCGTGTATATACTAAAGACACAAAGTTTACCCTGTTTTAGTGAAGAATTTTAACGAATTTTTTGTATGATTATGTTATACGTTGCATTATTTTGATTGCATTGTGATTGTATTGTTTAGGGTAGGAAGTAGGTAGCGACTGAGCCGCAATCTTAAGGTTTCCTTGCGAAAACATCATATAGCACCTATCAAGAGAACGCAAGGTTTTCATCCTGGATAGGAGTGAGTTGCTCACTTTCCGAAAGCAGCTTACTCGTGCCTATGCTCAGAAGCCCGCTCCTACGCAACTTTGTACATATTGACTACCTGAGTATCAGAGGACGAGTTTTCAAAGAAAATATCAATCTCTGACGACAGAGCTGAGAATTTGAATTTTAAATCTAACCTCCAAATCAAATGCCAATCAAAAAAAATATTTAAAAAAAACATATTTTTATTACACCGTGGTCACACTCACTTTCTGAACAAATTCTTGAAATTCTAAGATTTTTTTCGGCAAGTGAGCACTGCGATAAAATAGGCTATTTTGTTTTTGAGTCTGAAAATGGACTCGCAGCTCTGACCCGTCAAGTATACATCACATCAGATATAAATAAGCAGACGGGTTCTCCTGTCTAATTTGACATGAGCGAAGCCCTCCTGTAATTACTCAGTCTGAGTTAGAAATCATCATGTGTCGTCCAACTCGTAGGAATATGGTGGTGCTTCTAAAAAAAAATTCAAAAATTATTCTTTTCACCAAGATTTTGGCTTGAAATGTCAAAAAAAATGCAAAATCGACTTTTCTTAGATTTTGACCATTTTCCGACCCTTTGTGGTCAACAAGCAGGGAGGCCGCATCGGGTACGGGTGGTATGGTGCTCACTGTACCAGATTTTGTTATATAAAATACTTGGAATTAAAGAGGAATCATCTTCGATAGCCTTGAATAAGACTTGTTTAGGCAATCCGAAAGGTTATAAAATTCAAAAAATTTTCTCCTGTCGGCGCCAACATGGTTCCTCCTTTAGTCACTAAATCGTGACCCTCACCTCATCACGCACATATTTTCCACCGTACCACCGTACCGCCGGCGTCCCTGACAAGTGATCCAAGACCTCAAATTTGTCCCTGTTCTACTTTATTCTGTCCTCTAGTGAATTGATTTGAAGATTCACCATACTGGACACCTCTCCCTATAAGGGCCGGTTCCCACTGATAACTCTTTTCAAAATAGGCTCATTTTACATCAAAAAACGCGCAATGAAACGTAGAATACGATGTCAACTGTTTCCAATTGATTTTTTCAACCAAACAAAAGCCACAGGTCAATTATTCTCTAATGACGTCATTTTTATGACGTCACAGGAAAAGAAATTTGGCTTTTTTTAGGTAAAAAATTCAATTGGAAACAGTTGATATCGTATTCTACGTTTCAATGCGCGTCTTTTGATTGTAAAAGTGACCCTATTATAAAAGGAATTATC
>NW_027103808.1:41097-85426 GCF_902728285.1 Clytia hemisphaerica
ACATGCATCGCGCGGTGTCACTTTTCTCCCAGTCTCGGATCGTGCTTCCATTTAACTATTGACAAGTTAAAGTTATGAAATGATATGGTAGCTAGCTCAGTACTGGCCTACTTTTAGGTAATGGGACGTCTTTTTTAACTTAACCAAACAGAAAGTGGAAAGAAAACGCCAATCACTTTTGTTTATATTTAGGAATGTAGTGCATCGTTGCTCAGTATTATCAGTTATCCAGCGTTTGCAGTTGAAGATACTACCATCATTGATGCTACCAAAAGTGAAATCCTTGGGAAACTTGAAGTATAATTCTATATTTATTCTATAATCATCAGCCGTGCAAAATTACTCGAATCTGATTGGCTTAGAGGAGTGCGATTAATCGTTAATTGCACTATTACCACTTTTTGCACTCTGCAGCGGGGGGACACTTTTGTCCCCTTATTCTTTTCTCTCCCAAGTACCAGTCAGAGACTTTTTTTACTATATAATAAAAAACAAAGACAATTTTTCTTCTTCAATATAAAAAAGGACAAAGAAATTTTATGTTACAATAGCTTCTTTTAATTGAAAACAAAGAAATTACTCTGCAATGTTTTCTTTTAAACAAAAGAAAAAAGGGAGGTTTTCGAATGTTTACAAAAAGAAACTATGATTTACTAATGATTATTTACTGACGATTACCTCGGAATCGTATGTTTTGTCGTGCAATTAACGATTAATCACTCGTAACAAAGGAGAAAATACCGTAATTTACACTCGTCCTTCGGACTCGTGCAAATTACTATTTTCTCCTTTGTTACTCGTGATTAATCGTTAATTGCACTCCAAACCATACGATTACTAGTACTAATTGTTTTTTTATTGTGTGTGTTATCGAAATCAGTTTGAAAAATGGACGACTTGGGTAATTTGGGTTTTTCGATTCGATTTGATTTGTATTAGGATCACTCGTCACCTTTAAGTTGTGAAATTGGAAGCCCGTTTGTAATTGTTTTCTATACTTTTTTATTTAGGGTTCATATGGTTGCAAGAGGTTCCTTAGGGATGGACATCATTGTATGAATGAGGTATTCGACAACTTTTTATTCCTGCATCTTTAGTTTATTACCCGCCCAATATCATTTAAAGGAAGTTGCTATATATATTTGTTTTGATTTTTACAGGAGATCATTCGTTTAATCAGATCTTCGATTCATTCCAAATGTTTTTAAACTCTCTTCAGGATCGACACAGACTACATTACGAGTTACACGAGCTAAGCAAGTTCGAAAAGATCGAGTGTGAATGGCCTTTATTCTTTTGTTATCTTCTCCTCGATGGTATTTACAACAAGAACGAAGCACAAGTAGGCTCTTATTACAGATTCTCGTTTTGTTATTGACCTTCACCAAATTAAGGGTAAGATTCAGAGTTATGTAAGATCTGATGAAATTGGAGTATATTCATTTCGACATTTTCCTCAAAAAAAGTTCTCGTTTTCAAAAGATGTTTGATCTTTTCCAAAAGTCATTCCAAAATACATTTTTGACTTTAAAAAAAATAGTTGATTTTCAAAGGAAATAAGAATAAGAAAGTTGCAAACAAAATTCAAAGATGCAATAAAGTCTTTTTAAAATGGTGGTTCAAATTTTTCATTTACACATCAACAAAAAAAATTGTAATAATTTAGTTTCTAACTGATAAAATAAATTTTTGTTGGTCTTCTTTTTCTTGACATGCGCAGATTTCATTCATTCGCTCTTTGTTTATTTTCTTATAATTGTTAATGAGACGATAAATGATCCACAACCAACGATATCTTTTCCAACGACGAAGAACTTTAACCCACACTAGGACCGTCTCTAATTTTTTTTTCATTCCTAACACGTAACCAAAACCCGATCATACTTTTATCAATAAAAATATGCCTCATCCGCTCTCTTTGAAAAAAATACCAACGAATCAATGTAAAGCTGATCAATCAATCAATCAATCAATCACCGATAACTACCAATATCTTTTGAACTTCAAAATATCACGTGGTCGTTATCCCATGATGGTTCCGTCCTACACTACCTGTGTTATTTTTCAACATATTTTTGTTCTTAAAAGATGATGAAGTATCGTCTATGGAAGATGGTGGCTGTTGATGTTTATTATTTATATTGTTTTGTTGTTTTTGTTTATTTGTGTTGGCTACCACCATTGAATTGTTATTAGAGTCACTTGCAGACACTACATTGGATGTGCTGTTCGTAGTTGTTGTTGTTGATGCTGCTGTAAAATTTTGTTTATTGTATTCTCTATTATTGTTACTACTTGAATCTGATGTTGAACGCAAAGTATTTTCACTTCGAACTAATTCTTCCATCCACTTCAATCTTCGTTTTCGAAACCAATCCTGAATACCAATGAAAAAGAAAAGACATCAGAAAAACATTTCCTCCAGTAAACAAACTCTCATTTAGTATTTGTTGGAACTGCTCTCCTAAAGAATAAGACTTTTTCCAAAGAATTAGTCACTTAATGTCAGACATTGTCAGAGGGAGATAGAGATTTGATTAACACTTACCCTAACGTCTTTATACAGAAGGTTACATTCCATCGCAATAATTTGAAGCTGGATATCATCTGGTTTTTGTTTCCTACTGAATGTGTCTTCTAGCTTACATTTGTGGATATCTGTGAAATGTTTTGGACATATGTCATCTTCATCTTCATCATTGTAAAAGTTATGATTAGTAGGAGAAGTTGGGCAGCTAGTCTGTACACCGATTGTGGATGTAACCATATCTGATGTAGCAGAGAAACCAATATTATTCGCTGGTGGCATAAGGGCGTACGAAATTCAATTGTTCTACAATTTCGTTTATTGCTTAAAACAACACCTCCAGTGATTTAAAACCAACAATATTTTTCCTTGAAAATACCACAGCAATCCTTATGGTTTGATAATACTTTCCTCGTTAAAGTTATATTTTCTTTCTGAAATAAAATCGGTAAAAAATATAAAGGAGTGAAATGTCGTACATATTATTTTGCAAGGCTATAAGTTCTCACTATTTCATCCTGTTTTGCATACTTTCTTTTGCTCCCTGGAACCTTGTTTTCATCTCCTCTCTCTCTCTCTCTCTCTCCCTCTCTTTCTCCCCTCTACATTTCTGCTTCAATTTTTTTTCTCTATTTTTTCAAAACGTACTTTTCTCTTCTCATTTTTCTCTTGTTTTCCTTCTTCTTCTTCTGTTCCTCTGTACATCTTTCAAGTTTTTTTCACCTAGACCAGCTGCCCTTTACTGTGGACAAAAGAAATCTTCTCTTTATGTTGTATCTTTTAAAATATATATATATTTCGTGTACTCCTACGTCAAAACTTTGATAGAGTAGACAAGAGAAGAAGTGAAAAAGTCTTTGCGGAGAAGAGTTTCTTCATAAATAAAAAAGAAATCAAACATGCAAATAATATGAAGTTTCATTTGTATGAATGATATTTTAGCTTCTTTTTCTACCCTCAGTACCTTTTCTTTTAAGTTAGCTACTCCCGTACTTTTGTTTATCCATGAATTCAAGCGTCCTGTCTTGAAGGACGGCAAATTCCTTTCTTCTTTCTCAGACCATCTTGTTCTCATTGGATTTTAATGTTCAGTTAATTAACTCCAACTAATCGCTTTTTAATTGAACTACATTGTAAAGCCGGCATACTTTATTATAGGTAACTCAATTAATATTAGAGAAAAGGTTTTATTGTGCCATAGCTTTACAAGTATCCACTTGGATAAAAAAGATAGAGAGAGATCTTAAGCCTTAACCGGACTAACTCTTGGTTTAACGATTTAATCTACCGTTAGGCGTCTTTCATCAATTGAAACTTTTTGATTTTTTTCTTATAATTTTTCGAAGTGAAAAACTTCTCCTTGACCTCTTGCCTATTTGTTCATAGAATTCAAACCTTTTTCTTTATCTGACTCAACTGAAAGACGTACTGATTATATTCTCAGAAAGCGTAGATAAAACTACACAAATTGACAGCAAGCTTTTCCATGTCTTCTTTCCAACGTACTCATGTCTCACATCAGTAAATGAATCGTCGAAGTGAAGTCTGTCCGTGAGGCTGTTCTTGACTAATATATAATGTGTCATTTGGTTGATTGAAGCAAAACAGATATATAGATTTCTAGATATGTCGAAACCCTTCACTACGACATGAATTATTCAAACTTTTCTTCTTTTCTTCTTTATTCTGTTCAATATTCCACTTTTTTGTAGCCCACGGTTTTGGTTTTTTTGCTAACCATATATTTATCTTCTTCCAAATACAAAGGAAAAAGTCGCTGATGAAATCGGCAGAAATTACGTTTTCGAAAAGAAAAAGGAAAGAGATTGGCAATAAAGAAGCAAAAAAGTCGGTACCAACAATGAAAATAATTTAACTTCTCGCTTCTCGTTTCTATATTAAATTTTTCGCCCCCACCGACAACGAAAAAGGGACTTTCTTCTTTTTTTGTTGCGAGAATACTTGATTTTAGGTTATGTGGGTAGATGGGACAAAACCTTCACCCCACCCTGTATTCGCCAAATTCTTTCTTCCTTCAAAACTCGAATATTGCCATATATGGTAAAACTCCCTTCAAATAAACCAGTTTTCGTTTTTCTTAACAAAAGTATTTGCTCAGATGGTTGGTCTTTCATCTTTCATCAAAACATGCCATATACTTTATTTGATTATATAATGCTGGCTGTCCACCATTTTTTTCATTTTTGTTCAACCCATTCAATACCTTTCAGGAGCTATCCTTCAATACCAGGAGCTTAAAACCACACATTTCAGTAAAGAAAATTCTCCTTCGCTCGGTTCACATACAAGTTCTTTTAATAATAGAGATTTGCACAGCTAACTTACACTCACTACTACACAATTTGAAGAATGAACTAACTCTCTTCTTCCCTCTAATCAGCATTCATACCAATATTAATGACTTTCAATTATGGTTGTTATGGAAACTACAGAACGTCACTTCCATTTTGGCTCTCTTCTCGAATACTTTCACATACCATATTATAGCGTTCATTAAAAGTGCATGCTCTAAGTGATGCAAATATGGGTGCTCTATCTTCGCCTCAAGCATAAAGAATACTAACTGTCATTTAAAAAGATTTTTTAAGCACTGACCATTAGATCGCTGAACGAGACTGAACTAATACAGTGTGTCAGTATTGAACCAAAACGGATGATTTTCTCAGTGTTTATCTATCTTACTCTAACATTTAATATTCTTCGTGATTTCTGACATGCAACTGTGAAGTTGGAATGACTTTCTCCTTACAAAACTTCACTTAATGACTCTATAAAGAAAGGTCACTATCAATAAAATCCATTTCACATCATCAAACCCATGCAATAATCGTACAAGTATTATTTGACGAAAGAGATGAACTTTCAATTGATAGAGGAATGATTTTGGCACGGTGATGCTAAACTTTTTTTGAAAGGTTCGTTTCATCATTAAGATAAAGAATCTCATGTTGCATCAATCCTCTCTTCTCTTTTTACCCATCGCCATCGCAATGAAAAATTTCTTCTTTCTTGTTGTGTTGTGTATTTTAACCCCCCCTTTTGATTGAAACCACACATCAAATTTGATGTTTGCCTTATACTCCAAATCTTATTGTTTTCTTTTCTTATGTTGATCAACATGGACATACAACCAACTTTTCTTTCTTGAAAATCATTTCAAAACTTATGTAATCGCTTTGAATCGATCATACTTTTCTCCGATGCCAAACTATTAAAATCTATCGTCTCAAATAATTTTATCGGTTTCGGAAATAACAAGTTCCCAAATATCAAATACTTTTCTCAAACAGATAAAAATGTTGTTCTATGCGAGTAAATCAAAGCCGTTTAAATGTTGATTCAACTATAGGAAACTTCTGTAAGACCTTCTCTTACGCTGACTTTCTCAAAGCAAAATGCATTTGTTCAGATATCACGCTTCAGAACTTCAACAAAATTCTTTCACATTGAGATTTTGTGACAGAGAGAACTGTTTAATCTTTTTCTCCTGTTATGTGACGTCATGTATTTCGAAAGGTTGGCTTATGCGAACTAATGAATGAGTAATGAAATACGAACCAAGTTAACTCAAAACCGTATTTTCAAACAATATATCGCTTTATAAACATACTTGGCTCCGAAATGAAGGCTTTCTTTCAAAGAGTATTGAAAATGGGGGTGGGAGTTTGTGTTTTTGTAACCTTATTAACCCCTTCTCGTTTTTCTTGACAAGTAAATTATAATTATTGAATCTCCTTCAATTCCGTTCTTACAGTTTGATCTTTGAATGATTTTACCGAAGACCTAAAAAACATTATCTCACCCTTTACTTACTACGTAGTGATCGATTGCGTAATCAAGATTTTAAGAATGACGTCTATAGTTCTCAATCTCTCCTACATTTTTCTTTATCAATCTTTCCCTCTTCTTTTTCACTTTTAACCATAGATTATACTTTTTTGATCTCTTAAGATTTGAATCAACATCTAAGTCGATAATCTATATAGTTATTGGCTTTAACTTGTTATACTGAAAATGATACCTCAGCCGCAGTTGGAGACAATTAACATTATGGTGGCAGGGCGCACCAAAAAGGGGCGTATAGGCTATTTATCCGTTAACAGATCAGACATCTATGGATTTTTTGACAATTGTCTTTTTTATCACTTCACCTTAGAGTAGCTTTGATCATTAAAAAGAAAAATTGCGACGCGCTTCGATACTATTATATTTTCAACATTCTTTCACAGCCCACTGCTGTACGGAAGATAATCAAAGTAAGAGAGATCGACTGAAAATTCTAGGTGAACCAAACAACAAGTTAATAGTCAAATTTCTTATCCTCCCTCCAACCTTTCTAACAAACAACACACGACAAAACCAGTGTCAAACGAATGTCTGATTGAACAATTTTTTTCATCATTTAATATATGCTTAACATTATGTATTGCACTAAAGAAGTATTGTATAATCAGCCAATAGATGTATTTCACACAGAAATATGCTTGCGTGCTCTCGAGATGGAACTCGCTGTGACTTTTGTTTTGTAAGCATTTTAAAGTATTTTGTATTAATCATCCCCCTTTTCATGATTGTTCATTTCAACAAACTATTTCATCCCTCTGCACGATCACAAAAAGATAAAATTTCATTTCTCTGTGAGAGAGAATACAATATTTTCTTGGCTGGATGTCAGAGATCTGCAACAACAAACCCTTCAAAAACCTCTTCAGACTCTGACTTTACTCTTCTCTCCTGTCCACATCTATGTGTGATGTCATTAAAACTTGAAACAATTTTAATCAATCATTTGGTTGCCCTCATTGACATTAAGGAGAATTATTTTCTTGTCGTCATTTTATATACGTCTGAAACTTTAAAAAAAAATATTGAGAAAAGCTTCTTTATCACAAATCCAATAAAAAGACATAATAGGTATAATAACTCAATATTATTGACCTTGAACTTTATACAAACTTATTATGAATGCACGTTTTCATATTTTATGAACAGCTTGAAAAACAGTTTGCAACAGGGAATCATCATAACCATGAAAAATGATTGAAATTCTTTTTTGTTCATTCGATATCATGTCACGTGATCGCTACGTCATTTCTCTGCTTTTTGGAAAATCCTCCTCTCCAGCTGAAAGTTATATGGGCGTATTCTATAAACCTGCTATCACAATATTCTTCAGCACAAATAATGTCCACGATAAACAAACTCCAGTATTTATTTTTAAAGCTGGGATAAATAAAAAACGAAATTGGCGCTAAAACATTATCAAAAGAAGCATATTTTTCCTGAAAGTGTAAGAGTCTTTATCCTTGAAGAATTTTTTTGATGTCAAAGAGTAACACTGGACGATAAGATAGTGATTAGTGTAATTTGAACGACATTTCACGTATGTTGTCAGCATCTTGATAAGTGCTTGTCAATGTTGACCTTACGTGCCTTTTCAAATTTTTCGAGCTTTGCCAAGATGTTGTGGTTACACTTCAAATACAGAAAAGATGCATAAAAAGTCTGTTATTTGTTGTTGTTTTTTTCCAAAATTATTCAAAAAAGGCATGCTACGAGACTAGGAAAGTTTTCTTTTTTGAGTTTTTGAGACCCTACCTTTGACTATTGGAAATGAGAAAGGGTTCTCTGATTGACCAGCGGCACTCTCCAAGACACTGCGGTCATATATTGTCTCATCCAAAACATTTCAACTATCCTTAAAATAATGCACCAGCTTTAACTTGCTTTAACAGTGATGTTTTAGTTGCATAACTGAATTTTGGCAGGCATCGTTTTGAGTTTGAACGATGATTTTTTATTGTCCGTTTCAGAGAAGTGATCGATCAAAAGACGGATTTCGAGTTATCGAAAGATCTCGCTCTTTCCAAAGAAACAACCAGACGTTTTTGAAAGGAAGGATTGGTGAATCGTAACTTTCTTAAACATCAACTAAACATGCTAGATAAACAACTTCATCCATTCCTCCCTCTTTGCTCACGTCTACTTTCGGGTACCTAATAAGCGTTCCTCCCGCTAATTAATTTTTCGAAAATTCTTATTCCAATTAAATTTTGGAAAAATGTTTTTGAAAGTTTGAGAATTTAATAAGTTTGAGAATTTTTTCAATCACCCCGCTTATTCCAAACCCCCCGTTTATTAGGTACCAGAGAGTAGTGAAAAACAAAACGATAGGTCAAAATATTTTCGTGTTGAGTCATTGATCATCCTGCTTCCTCCAACGGAAATATTAATCAGATTTTGGAAAAACATTTTGTTGACAAGAGGGTATGCAGATGTTGCTTAATTCTAGATGATGATATCGCTTATTGCTTAATTGTCCATTCGCTAATTGTCCGGCAGACAGTTCAATTAATCCATCATTCCTCGTCTCTCATCAAGTTTCGTCCTCAAAACGAAAATCCATCTCTGATTTTGAAAATTCATGCCAACCAAAATTTCATTTTTAAGTCTTTGTAAATCCAATGTAAATTGTGGAGTGGTAATTCTAGGCTTTGCACGACCGTACGATTTATTCTTTGTCGAGGTTGGTTGTGCAATAGCTGCGGTTTCGGACAGATCAGTTTATTGTTGATGGGAATCATTAATATATGAATGAATTGATGAGAATTAACGACCACGTTTAATTAATTGGCATTTAAAGGTTGTTAATTCGATTTTTGCACGTTAATTGAATGAAAGCGCCAACGGTATTTTTTCTTTGTGTATTTAGATTTCGAATCAAAAATATTTGACGCGATGCCGTCACTTTCCGTCACTTTCCGTCACTTTCCGTCACTTTCCGTTATGTTAACACTCTGCTTCAACTTGCGATTTCGAAATCACCCTCTCAGCCGTTCTACGCCTGTCTTTAGTAAACGCCGCACCTGAATCTTCCACTGTTCAATCTAGAGTATCCACTGGTGTAAATTGGAAACTTTGGCTAATGTAATGATGGCCCTTGATCCGCTGCAGTCCCAAAGAGTAATGCTAATAGGGCTGGCTTAAAAAGGTCCGATAAAGTAATATGGTTATAAATGTCTCACATAGAGACCCTGTTAGCTTTACTCATGGAGTTTTTCATTTTCTTCCACATCACATTTAGAGTTTTATAGGAAGGATTTGTGCGTGCTATTTTGATGGATCTCGTGAAATTGTAGACTCAATCTAAATTAATAAGAAATATGTTGTTTTCGAATGTCATGAGTAGGAAGTTCAATTTTGCATTCACAGTGTAAGGTAAGAAGTAAGAATATCAGGAGGAAAGATTAATTTATAGAACTGTTTGTAGGCCAGCACGATTTTCATATTGAAATAATATTTTGCGTGATCATAAAGTTCTTCATTTCCTTCATTTAACATTTTTGTTTTTCCTCAACTCCTCCTGTTTGTACCGTTCACGTGTTTTCTAGGGAACAAACGCATCACCTGGACGTTTACTGAAATCATCTTCGGGGTTTTCAGGCCAGTTTGACTGATTCAGACTACTTACAACTGAATTCCAAAAAAAAGCAAATACTCTCGTGTTGGAAAAAAGTTTAAAAGATCTTTTAATCGTGATCGCTCAATAAATTGTTTACATGAAGAGTAAAAATTCCTGAATGATGTACGTGAGTGGTTTTCAAGCCATAAAAAGGTCGTTAGTGTGACATTATTTCCACTTACAAAACTTTTCTCCTTCATATTATGTCGTGGAGATTGTTTCCAATATATTAAAGGGGTTAGTTTTAAACCTCTCATTGCAAACGCATAATAATAAAGTGTTTTCCCGGGTCCTTTGTTCCTTCCATCTTCTTAGATAGCGAGCTGGTCATGAAACATGCGAACCTATACATTCAGTGTTATCGTCTAATCTACACTAGTGACTGGTCCTAACACACCTTCCATTCAAACAACTAAATTCTTCCCCAGTATTGATATTCAGGGGATCTTCAAATGAAATAACCAAAATACTATTGTAAAGATCACGCCAAAACTTTCTGTCTTCACGGCAATCTTTACGTTGAGATTCTGATGTAATTATTGTAATAATGATTTCTCGATAATTACTATGTATAATCACGACACATTTGATTTTAATTAAAGGAAGATATTATCGCCGACGCACCAGAGGAACTTTTTTTCCCGCTATGAGCGTGCCACTGAAAACGTATATGTCTTCTGCTCATATCTACGGTTCTAGAAGGAGTTAGACGTTCGTTCACAAGTCATTAGATAGCCTGCAGCGGTGCCAGCGGTGAACCTCAAATCAATTATTAGATAGCAGAATTTCACCCATTGCTAATTACGATCAAATCTCAAAAATGTATTTTTTTGCTTTGTTTGCTGGAATGTCGGTCACAAAACCATTTTTCAATTTATTTTCTAATGCAAATGGGGTTCTAAAGTTATCGCTGAACCATGAAGCAGAAAATACAGTTCTATCGAATTCTTCTGAATGAAATTACGGTTTTGAAATCAAAACGAGGGTTATAATTATCTTGCTCTCCAAGGAACCTGCGTCCTACTTCAAATTTCATGTCTACCGACATCGACGTGATTTGATCATGGTAGGTTCGACCCTGGTCAATAGCATAATATCCACTTTCTCCAGTGGGATGATGACACCTAAAAATGATAGTTTTCTTCTCGGAAAGATGGTTCCAAAAAAGAGTAACGATGGCCTCTTTGTCTATACTGTTAACAAATGACAAGCAAAGTGAAATATGTATATGTTCTCAATTAAAAGGTGGAGAAATACAGTCGATTGTTGGAGAGACTTTTGATTCAAACTGAAGATGGAGTTTACTTGTTACCAGAACTATTCTACGTTCCTCTGGAGAAGGTAAAAAAAGCTGCTCCATATTTTTGGTAAATTACACAGTAGCTACACCATTATTGTTATCGAACTTAATCAGACAAAGGATCAAGTCGTCCGAAACTTCTGAATCTAAATAATCATCTACTCGTTTAGTAAAATGATATTTTTCTAAAAATGTCATTTCGATAAAACTTTTGATGAGTTTTTTCTTTAGATTTCGGACGCTTGAAATTTTGTCCGAAATCTTTTTTTGAGACCTCAAAAATTTATTTTTAAACAAATTGGAAAGTATCTCTCAAGAAAAAAATGTCTGGTTACTTTGATTAACCTTGAAAAGAACATTTTAGTAATATTTCATTTTGCATTTGTTGTTTCAGTTGGATGCAGAGCGTGAAGAACCAAGAAGTCAACAACGGTTGTGTGGTGATCATGTACCTCACCTGTGGACACAATCCCTTTTCATCCTTGGCTTGTTATTGAAAGACGTATGTAACTCGTTACGATTCCTTATCTCGTATCTGATACTTTCATCGTAAGGTACTGAATATTAAGGCGGCTCTTACAAAATATGAGTTGCTCGATTTAAACTTCTCTCACAAATTGTCTGATCAGTTGGGGAACAGTTGTAGTTCTCTCGAAATTTTATTAATTTCGCTTAGCGAAAGTATTACGATAGCCTTCCGTGTGTCTGGCTGGCGAGACATTTTTCGGGCGCAAATTATGGCGTGGGCGTTTGGCTGCGGGCGTACTACGGCCAATATTCAAAAGGTGGACTCACTCACAAAGATAAAAAGTGATATAAAACAGGGCTTTTCTTAATAAATAAAATACGCTAGTGCAAGAAGTGTAACCAAGCCTTTGTAAACATTCATCGTGAGAACTTTTTAATGGCTGCTTGATTGTACATGTATTTGAATGCTTTTGAAACTTGCTGCTGCTGTATAAATTTTTATCATATTTTCTGGTTTTTTGTAGAGTGTTTAAAGAGGTTTAATATTTGTTTACTCCTAAGTATTTTATGCGTTTGTGTAGTTAGTGAATGCACCAATAAATTGATCATGCTCAGTAAAAGTAGTACAAAAAGAGTTAATTTTCCACAACAAACAACAACATTACTCTCTCTTCTCTTCTTCACCAAAACTACAAACAGCACAGGTATGATATTTTTCTCCTTTTTTCACCAGATAGTTATGTGTTAATAGTGAAACCAGTTGTGACAAACAGTCAGTTTTAGCAAGTACCGTGAAGTTGGGTAACTTACATCAGTGGAGGGTAACTTGCACAGCCATCAAATGACTGACCAATCAAAGCAGCAAAATTTCAAAACAAATGAACTACACAGTTTGATTGAAAAGTTCTTTTTTCTTCTTCGTTTTCCATTTTTCTCAAGTATATTGCAGTTCTCTGAATTATTCTGAATTGAAAGATTTTGTTTACGCTTTATAGAATGGAATTCTTTAGTCGCATTTTTTAAGGAATCTTTTTTTTAATGGATTGAGATTTTTCATTAAAAAAACAGGGTCTATGATCTGTGTGTACAATACATTGTGTATATTTTGTGTAACGCTTCATTCAAAATGCATAATGCTGCAGAAGTCACGTTTCACGCGTCTTCGTCGTTGATGTTCAAGTATTATGCGAAATTTTCGACTTTAAGTCGTCTTGTTTGTTTATAGTTTGACTTTTAATGACTTTCTTTTTAAAGGGTTTTGTTGCTGCAGGCGAATTAGATCCACTGAACCGGCGATACGTCACTGCACCCAAACCAGAACTCGTTGTTCAAGGTAAAGGTGTTTCATTATTTAAGAATTGGATTGCGTGTTTATAACCAAAGCCAGTACTGGTGTCTCTTTCTGTAAAGATGTTCGGTCTTTGTTGTTATTTGTACGTTGTACGAAATCCCTTATCATTATCATAACATCCGTTGAGCTACAATCTGCCCTATTCCCTTCAAAACGCTCCAATTTGGCTCAAATTATTTCCACTCGATCCTTGGGGGTATGTATGACGAGCACCAAAACAAGGCTAAAACTTTGGTGTACAATGAAGGTCATGATATTTGAGAAAAAAGGGAAATTTCCACGAAATCTCATAGCCACAAACGGTTTGGATGCGCTCTAACTTAGGTTGGAAGGGTAGAGTTTTAACTCTTAGTTTCAGCGTTAGAATCTGAGGATCCAAAAGCTCAAGAATGGTCTAGAATATAGCCTGGAAGTTTATAAATCTTTCCCGAATTGAAATATTCGATTAAATTTAACAAATTGCCCAAAAGCGACTTTTTCGCCCGAATTTTAAATTTCTAAAAATTAGGAATTAACCAAAATTGTCAATATATTTTGACCGAGATTGTAGTATAAATATTTATATAACATAGCCCCATCAGCAGAAACAACTAATGAGATTATGCTTTCAGATTAATTACTTGCTTTAGCATGAACACTGACGACCTTCTTTGATTTTTCTAGTGGCACTGATAGCAGAAGATGAGGAAATCAAAGATTTGTTAGCTGAAAAAGGAATCGAATCGCAAACTGTTGAAGAAGTTTCGCCCATCAGAATTTTGCCAGCTAAATGCCTCGTTCGTCTTTACAACAACCTAGGTGACGCTTTTTTCAACTTGTATAGTGAACAGCCTCATTTTACAAATCGATTACTCCTAATTAGGATTTATGAGGAACAAGTCATCACAATGCCAAGCGTGTGTCGAAGTGATTTTTCATTTTTTCATTCTATTGTATTCTATTATAACTGAAATGCGAATATTCTTGCTTTTAAAGGTCAAAATGCAAAGCTGGGTTTAAGTGGAAGGTAAAATAATTCTTTCATGCTTATTTGTGACACAAAATCCTAACGGGAAGGCTACTAAATTATTTTGGCCATATACGAGGGTTCACCTTTCGAATAAAATATCACGTTGTGATCAGACCTCTCACTCAAGAAAAACGAAACATTCCATGAAAAGGAAAGCTTGCGTTTCTAATATTTTAACCCAGTTAGTCTTGAAGCATTGCTTTAGCTTCAAATATCCATACTTTCTTGTAGGCCTAATTCAAGTTTGGGGATATTTGGTATCGGAAGTTTGTACCGTTCAGATGGTCACTTATTAGCATTTACTCCACAAGTAAGATATACGCTTCTTTATTTCATTACTGTGATTTTAATGATAATGGTATTTACATGTTCTACACCTAATTATATTTATCTTCGCATTTTATACACATAATGATATTATTAATAATTTGCGATTAGATATTCATATATTCAAAGAGAACTTGTATAAGATAATGATACTAGCTTCAACACAAACGAGATAATTGGTTTTCAATGACATGGTGATGGGTTTGAATGTTTAGTGGATGCTTGCTAATGAACTTCCACTTGTGGTTCACGAATGAAACAGCCGGGCTACCAATGCCAACCCAAGGACGGTGAGGATTGAGATGGTGATATGAGAGGAAGAGCTGATTCCTCCGTCGAACAAATTTTTCTTCATGTTACACTTTGTTTTGTAACAACAATCTTCGCACGTTCGTGTACTCTCTGCTCCAACCGTCTGCACTGCACAGTTGTTCTTGCAAGCATCAATTGCTGCACAACCACGTGTAACATTTGTTGATTGGCTTGATTCGTTGATATAGACCATTCTTGTGAAGCATGTTCCATTGTTTTGCGCTGTACAATTCGCTGTGGTGGTGGCTTCCATATTGTTGTAACATTCAGACACACCGAATACTTAAAAGCATTGAAAGAAAATGTCATTTGACTGTCGTTCTCTTATTGGGAGAAGGCCGGTTTTCATTTAGACTGCAGATTTAACAATCATGTTAGGTAGAAAAGCTTGATTTAGAAGAATCGAATTATTTTCATCAGATAGTCGGCCTTAGTGAGCTTTGAAAGAAGAAAAGATGTTGCGAGTTATTGTTTATCGATTTGTTTCAAGTTGCTTGAAATTTTAATAGTTTGAAGATACGACTATACACAATAGCAAACTAACGACAGCAAGCTCTTACCTTCGTGCGTGACAGCCAAAAAAGTTGCAGTGTACAAGAAAAGACGCATTTTGACGCGCTTACGAATAAGGTGGCTTGAGTAACACAATCGCTTTTCAGTTCCAACAGAAACTTGAACTAGACAACAACTCTCTCTCTCTTTTTGTTTTCATTTTTCGCTTTTCTCTTTGACAAGCCTCTTTTAATATGAATTATTCAGCATCAGAATGCGTCAGTTTTCAATGGACAATGTGACAGTCTTTCTTGTGAATAATCTAACATTCATTAATTTATGATCAATACGTGGCATTGTTTATGGTTTTTTTGTGTTGTTTGTAAATTCCTGCTGTTTTTTTATAAGTGTTAAAATATCGCAAGGTTTTTTTAATGTAATCAATTGCATTGCAGCATGCTCAAGGCCCCCTCCTAACGATGTCTTTTTTTGGAAAGTGACTCCGTCACGTTTCATGATGTGAACCCGCAAACCCGGTTCTCTCCTTAACGCTAATGTTGAATACATGTCCCCCTATTATGGTTTACTTTCTGCACAAATGAAAGTTTGTCATAGAAAGCTGTAAATCAAGTAATAGCTAAAACTGAATATTTTCTTTGGTTCCATTGAGCTGTCTAGGTTTGAAGTTGTAGCATTGAAGTTGAGTAGAATCAAACAAAGGGCCTAATATTTGATATCATCTAAAATATTTTTCTAATCAATTTTAGTCAGAACTTAACACCAAACTAAGGACTGACATCTTTCTTTGTTTTTTTCTTGTAGTTTTTGGATTACCGTCAATTTTATTTGTGCTTGGACAACGAGCTGGTGATCGACTCTTTCAAAACAGAAATCGAATATCTTCGTTCCAACTGGAAACAACTTGGTCGACCGACATTAACTCTTCCTATTACCCATGCTCTACTAGGTAGATTTTTGCTATTTTGACAAAATATGCTAGACTTTCCCTCTAACTTTTGAACCGCATAATAAAACCTAAACTTCTTGACATCTCTAAAATTCATTTTAGAAAATTGATTTGTAGAAGTGAATTTAGAATTCCACCCAAGTCCGCCACAGCGATTGCTTGTTCTGTGGTAACCGCCCAATCTGCAGAAATTGTAAACTCGATAAATGATCAAAATGTCAAAATGATCCTAAATTTTGTACAATGATTCACCATCAGATACACCCCCTTCTCACAGACTCACTGGGACCCCTTCCTACTCGAAAAGTTGACCAAGATATCGTCCCCAGTGGAAAATTATAATCTAATTTTTTTCCCGCTGAAATAAATACGATGAACAAATCAATCCCCATCGATTTTTTGGTCCGTTATTCTTACTCCCACTGGCTGAAAAAATCTTACTGGGTCTGTGAGAAGGAGAACTGTAAAATGATTTCCATGAAAATACTTGTGTTGCATGCTCAATTTTTCTAGACAGGCTAATGGCTACGAACTACTCTTCTACCAGTAAAGTAGAATGAGGGAAGAAACTTTCAGATTGCTTTCGCCATTTATTTCTGAGAGGCACAATTATTTTCCAATTTTTACGTCAAAAGCTTTCACGTCAATTTTTATGTCATGTGGTCTTTTTCTTTCAAGTTATTCTCTATATAATAGTGGTCGTTGTGGGAAGTTTCGCGGAGATTGCAATTATTGTCCCCTCCCCCGAGGCAACACAAGGGGAAAATAAAGTTAAAGTCGAAGAAATATAGCAATGCCGGATGATTTAATTCAAGAAGATGGAATACCATTTTAGTTCGAAAATTTTGGTTGCGATCACAAGATTTGCGAAGAATATTCTTTCCAACAATTTGAGAAAAATAATGCCGTGATTTTCGCTATTTTTCCACCCCACGATAGTTTGTACCCACCAAAGTTTGTACGTCTAGAGTACATAAAAAGGTTTCTCTATTGCTGAAATTCTCCAGGTGAATAGTTTTAAGAATAAAAGCTATGTACGAGCTGATAATGTCATTATTCTCGTTCATTACGCTGATATTATTATTATCATTATTATTTTGTTGAGCGCCTGCAAACAAACCTGACAAATAGGCCATTCACTTTTTTCGTATTCCTTTTTATCTTGTAGAGGGTTCATTGGATTCGACTGCTGGGAAATTTTTGTTGCAAGTCAACAGTGGATATTTGTATAGTGTCAGGTAACTCATTATCATTATTTGGTCCTCCAATTTTTTTGTCGACCGATGCTTGTACTGTTCATTCAAACTGCAAGCTATTTCATTCGTTGAGAAATTGGGAAATGGCCCAAGAAACAGTAAACTCTCTTATTAATACCCTCCAAAAGGCAGTCAGTCTCAAAATAGTAGACACAAAAAATGGCGACATTTTGATAAGCGGACCCTACTGTCTCTTCTCTCCCCACCCTTTAGGTCACCGCTTTTTGAAAGTGAACTGTATTTACAACTACTTTCCCATCTCATTTCTATCATTTTATCTATTTTGTATGTTGGCCATTTCATTGTATCGTTTGATATCCTCATAGGATCCGAGTTGGTAAATTATCGGAAATGCAAACACGATCCAGTATCAAAAACATTGATTTTGTAGATTCTGAAATTCTAGAAGGTAATCTCATATTTTTTGCGTCCATCAAATTCTGGAAGTCTTTTTTATGACTAGATCTTTACTGAAGAACTGCGAAGACTTTTTAAAAGTCCCGGCTTTTAATTTTAGATTTGATTTCTTTTGCACCTGATCCAACGAAATCCACGAGACCTGGTGATCTCCCTCATTCACAATCAAAACGTGGTAGAGTGAGTATTGCTTAGTAGTATCTTTTATTTGTTTTTGTCGCTTTATTTAACACAGCCTTGTTACATATGGATGAATATTTTGAATCTTCTTTTCTTTCACAGTGCAACAGTCACGATCGCCGTTTGAGTGTTCATGGTTCAGTCATTCGAAGTCGTTCCATCAGTCGTGCTGCATCATGGGGTGCCTCCTCCTCTGATGAAGAAAGTAAGCTTGCTTTCACAAAAGTGCTTTTTGTAACTTACTCAGAGTCTTTCGCACATCAGAACCTTTCTTATTAGGACTTTGCGGCTGAGCCATTACCGCAAGATCCGTTATCTTACTGACGGTAGCTCTTAGCTCTCATGGTAAAGGTTCCGTCATCATTATGACGGTTCCCTAGAACTTGATGGTGTCGTGACGGGGCTCTAAACACTCAGTCTAGACGAATTTTTTATCAGGAAATTTGCTCAACTATCGACCATTCAATTGAATCCGGAAAATGAGATTCACCTTCACACGCGACATTATTATCACTCTCGATTTTCGTTTTTAGATTCAGTGGCGGATTTGGTGCGTGGTTTTGTATTGGACGGTATGCGATCACGTGACCAAGAAGTTTGTGATGGTGAAATGGAACAAGAGGAGGAGGTGGATATAGAGGTAGTGAGGGAGCAGTTGGAAAACTCCACCGATATCAATGAACAAGCCGATATACTACAATTTCTGTATAAAACAAGGTTCGTGATGATATCATCCGGGTAATTTATCCGTAGCTCGAACCTCTATGGCTCGAATCTCTCTACAACACTTTTAAATGACCATCCTGATATTCTTAATTAACATGATTCCCACAAGTTTACTTTTCCACGGATTATTTCAATTAAAGGGGATTTTTACTTTGTAGAGGATATCATTTTGATGTTGCGCTGAACGGCAATCCTGGTTGCACTGTCGAAAAGCTTCTCAGGGAACTCTATGAAAAGGTCAGCTCTCTTCTTTTTTATTTCGTCTACTTATGCAAATATTCTTTTATCATCATTGAAAGTAAGGTGATCAGAAATATCAAGTGCATTGTTGTGAGGTATTGCCTAATTTGAACCAAATTGAGATTGGTATATTCATTAGGTAGTCTTAACGTTTTGAGGGTGATTGAATTTTAGAGTGATTAGGATTCTCCAGGATGTCGCATCTTAGTGTTATAAAATAATGACGGGCTTGGTTGATTAGGGTTATACACTTCTTTTTTTATAAGCATGCGGGAAATTCGGGTCGAGGCTCAATATGCTTAGCAAAATCTTATTGTCAGTCTTAATTTATGCTTAGACTTCGATTTGTTGATTTTCTTTGGGTTCAAGAAAATTTTGTATTTCTAAGTCGGAACATTGAATCTGCTCAAAGAATGAAAGTTTTCTTTGAAATTTTGCGCCGTTGGTGAGAATCTTTGGTCCATGAAAGCTCAAACAGCTTTAAAAGCAACCCTAAAAAGGTCAGCGTTTTAGAAAAGCTGCACAAATTTCTTGTATTTCAGCTTGGAGTTATGCTTAGCATTATGCTTATTTTTTGCCGAATTTGAGCCTAATTATGCTTATAAATGGTATGCTTATAAAAAAGTAAGAGTGTATTGTGATCTTTATACAGTCTATTTTTATGATATCCCGTGGGAAAAGGAAAGCTTTAAAGAATTGGGTCATTTAATTCTTCAAATGGTTTTGAAAAAGTCGAAAAGAAGTCGAAAAGAGTAAAATGATTAAAATACTCTTGAAACTCCTGAAAGCCTTCTGAAATGTTTTTTTCTTTTTCATTTCAAGGCATGTCATTTAAAGTCGTGGGGACTGATTCGGCACATTTCTGGCATGTTACGGAAACAAGTCGAATACCTTGGTCCAGTAAGATATTTCTGTCGTTATTCGTTTCTTCTTTCTCAATTTATTGCATCTATGTAATCCATAGTTGTCTATATTTAGTGGTTGTGAAACATATTGTTCTTATTGCTTTCTATGAAATGATATCTTTTAACATTTCCAAACATCCTACTTTCCAAATACATAATACTATGCAATCTTTAACATTTAGAATTGCACGGAGCTGTTAGTTCACCAGAAGCAAATTGGTGTCGGATTGCCACATCTACAACGTGAAGAAATCATCGATCAGTAAGAATGCTCTACTCTAATTTGTAATGAGAATCATAGGGAACTATTATCTCTTCCTATCTAAATGTCCTAACCTCCTTTAGATTTGAGACTTCGATCGACACAAATTTTTATTTAAAACATTGCTTAATCATTTCACTTTTATTATTTTTTAGACCGTTACCCCCACGTGCTTTGAAAAAGTTGATTTACAGTTCATGTGGATGTGATAGCAGCTCCGCCGTGTTGACGCAAGTATGTCCATTTTTTAATCATTAAAAAAGATAAAATATTAATATCTACTTGGAACATGCTAGGAAAGCTTTTTAAACAACTGTATATTTGCCACTGGATCAGCTGGTGCGTGAATAATATGCTCTCCGTTTCATTGTTTTTCGAGTTTCGTTAACTCTCATAGGAAATATTGACTTATTTGGCGATGTTCGTGAAAACGCACCCTGCTTTATTCGACGGAATGTTGCAGATACGGATAGGTTTGATCATGGAAGTGATGGCAGCTGAGTACGCACGAACAACTGGTCTGACAGGTAACTTGCATGCTCGTCCATCCACGTTAGTTTGCCACCTAAAGTCTGTCCAGATATAATTGGCAGTGGAAACAAGAATGCATGTAACTTTTGATAGTCAAATATAATTATGGAAATTTTTTTTGCTTGTTTTAGAGAATCAAAAGCGCTATATTTGAATGTATTTTGGTTGAAAAATTCGCGATTTTTAGCGGTTAAATTTGCGATTGTAAAAATTGAGCTTTTTTTCTACTGATGCTATAACGTTCATTTTTACACCAGTGGTAGTTCAACCTTAGGTTAAGAAGTTTGTTAAATTTCAAGGCAAACAGAAAAGTCCTTCGGAAGATATGGGACCCGAAATACCCCTTGGTAGCACTTTTCTGTGAAATATCAAATCTCCAACTTATTACTAAAAACGGGGGTTATGTTATCTTTTTTGAACAGTGCAATTATCATTGATTATTTCGAAACGAATAGTGAAATCACAGTATAATTGTTTTTATTGAAAAGATAAGCATGAACTTATATTGCCTTTGTTATTTTTAAGTCTAAAGAACTTTGCTAATTCCCAAAACACTAAACACAGTTTGGCTATGAGGTCATTAAAGAGATCGTAAAATGTGTTATGATCGAAAAACTGTTTTATCAATCATATCACTACCCCCGTTTTTAGTAAAAAGTTGGAGATTTGATATTTCACAGAAAAGTGCTACCAAGGGGTATTTCGGGTCCCATATCTTCCGAAGGACTTTTCTGTTTGCCTTGAAATTTAACAAACTTCTTAACCTAAGGTTGAACTACCACTGGTGTAAAAATGAACGTTATAGCATCAGTAGAAAAAAAGCTCAATTTTTACAATCGCAAATTTAACCGCTAAAAATCGCGAATTTTTCAACCAAAATACATTCAAATATAGCGCTTTTGATTCTCTAAAACAAGCAAAAAAAATTTCCATAATTATATTTGACTATCAAAAGTTACATGCATTCTTGTTTCCACTGCCAATTATATCTGGACAGACTTTAGTTCTTACTTCTGAGTATGACAAGCAGCATTTTGTGTAGTAGACGATGTTATCGTTCGTTACAGGGATAGTAAAGGCGGGAAATATACATGGGTAGAGTTTGCAGTTGTTATGGTGGTACAGTGAGCCTCAAATTAGCGGACACCATCATGGGAATAGGGTCGGTGTCCGCTAATTAGAAGTCTCCGCCTTTTATAAACTTTCAACTTTTCCGTTAATTGTAGGTTTTACTGTATATGGGAAAAATCGTCGGGACAGTTTCGAAGAAACGACTGGCGAACTCTACTACTACTCTAAACTCTTTTCGAAAAAAAAAACTCGTTTGCGAATTTTCTTCAGCTTTGGGCTTTTTTCTTACATAGTGATTTGTCTTAGCCTATAGCATAGTCTGTTTGTGTAGCAGAAAACCTTTTCAACGAATATCGTCATACTATGGGGCCTGGTATCTATTGGGTGTTGAGTGTACCGCGCAAGCTCCTCTTCAAGGATAATGATTCCCTTTGATGCTGGGCTCATTGCAGTGTGTAAGTCCCATATGGTACTTCGGGATCCTATGTGTATTCTCTGAAAATATCATTGTTTTAGGGGAGGAAGCAGCCGACCAACTGATGAGTTTGACACCTTTCCAAATGAAATCATTGCTGTATTATATTCTGACTGGAAAAGAATTCGGTGTTAAAATGGGTAAGAGTGTTTCTGGTTGTCAAATTCTTTCTCCGACATAAATACTTCGAATCAGAGTAGCTCTTGTTTGTTGATTTTAAATTATTGAAGTTTTTTATCATGGAAATCGATAAATAAATTCTTTGGGTTTCAGACTTGAACAAGTCGGTGGTGATCGACACAGGAGAATCATCTCATTCCGGACTTGCTATGTTCCGAACTGCTGTCAAGGTAGCTCTTTGCTTTTTTTCTTATTTTTTACATACACAAGATGTTATGTCTTGTCAAGCAAAACCTTTATTATCCGTCTATTTGAGAGTTTAGAACATATAACATATAGTCAGGAAAATCGCGCCATCTGTTTAATCTCGGCCCACTGGCCTTTTTGATGTTATGCGTAGAGACATGAAACTTGCTCTTAAAACTCAATGCTTTATCTTCAAACCTGATTCAAAAGTGATAACGATTTTAGGACAATGCTACGTCACAATCACCCCCATACAGTGAAATCTTCATTTTTGTAGCCCCAATAAAATCATAAATTTTTTCCAGAGGATCAGTCAAATTTTGCGCATGAAGAAGAAAGAGGTGGGAGGAGGAGACAACGAGAATATGCATCCACGAAAGATCGGACAGTGGCTGCGAAGACGTTGTTTGGATGGTGCATTGAACCGCGTGCCTAGTAATTTCTACGTCAAAATATGGCACGTTCTGACACGATGCCACGGTCTATCAGTTGATGGGAATTTCTTTCTGGAGCACAGGCTCACACAAGAGGTAAGTATATGGTGTTTGAGGGTCGAAACTAATGAAAGAAGAAACTAACTTTTCCAAGGGCTCAATACAACATTGGTTTAAGCTTGTAGCAGACATCACGGTTTTTCCTAGGCCATGATAACATTAGTCTGCTATAGAACTTTTTGTCCCAATACAAGTGATAAGTCATTTTCCATTGACATGCACATTTCGCTTTGTACATTTTAGAATACATCAGGGGAGATGAAGTTCGCATTACGCGTAGAGAACGAGCTGAACAAGATTGTGTATCCTGAGTATCGACAACTTGTGGTGGAAGTCTTGATGGTGCTCTATGTGTTCATGGAACGTGATATTCATTTGAATGTAGATAAAATGATACCGTTGGACACTTTCGTTTCGAAAGCCAACAAGTTGTTCTTGAACGAGCAGGTCGGTACATGTCGCTTTTCTTTTCCTTTACATAATCGGCCCTCCAGCACCTTTTCATTACTTTATATTTGTTTTTGAAACCTAAGAATTGATTTTGGTGAGAGTTTATTTTGGTAATACTAAGGAACCATTGCTTAGGACCCGTGACAACAATTTTAAAGTGGATTTTTCTGGCGCAATTGAAAATACATGTTTGTTTTTTATAAGCATAACGTTTATAAGCATACCGAGACCTGAATTTGTCTAAAAAATAAGCATATTGCAAGCATATTACTGAGCTTGCTTTTGAGGTGTGTAAAAATCGACGGGTACATAATGCATAAAACATAATGCATATTGCATAATGCATAATAGTATTGTGTAATTAACAGAACGATGTTTTTTTAAACTCTCCTTTGTAGAGGCTAAAACCGCGAAAACCTCTTTTGAAGAGTTTCTTAAGTAAACATTCCAATCAGAGGGATTTCCCCATGATATTTACTTTTCGAATCCGAAATTTTTTATCTAGCTTTTGCATGAAACTCTTTTTTAATTTATATTGGCTTATCTAACAAAAAGCATTCACATGGTTAATGATTTGTAAGAGGGAAAACCCGTTGAACTTTATTAGCAATTGTTCGAAAAGATCTCTGAGAAAACCCAGAATAAAGATCTTGCTATAAAATTTACGGTTTCGAGTAAGAAAAGTAATATACGGAGGAGATATTCTCGTGTTTTTTCTACACTATACTACGTTCTGTAAAATACAACTATGAAAATCAAAATGGCAACAAGCATTTTCAGTGTATCATGGATTTTCTTCATCGTCCAAAATTCAAATATACAGCTTTCTACCTTTTATTTTCTGGTAGAAAATGGTATATTTGTTTTGTTGAAAGTATTATCTCTCAGATTCTCCTTATTATAGCCTCTAAAATTGACATTTTTCAAATATTATGCATTATGCATTATGCAATATGAAAAAGAAGTTGGTGTAATGCAATTGTTGTGTCATTACTTATTTCCCTATCCTCATGTATAGCAACGACAGATTTTGGAAAAATTGGAGACTCGAATTTTTCGGAAAAATAAGCATACGATAAACATACTTCGAGCCTGAGTCTAAAATATCTCTAAGCTTGTTTCCCAAAAAACATATGCTTATAAAAAAAACATGTAGACTGAATTTAGATTTTTTTGAGTGTGGGGAGTCGTGAATAAGCCCGGTACTAGGGCAAGATGGGTTACGGAGATGCTCCGCTGGTCAGGGTACCTTTTTTAACCTCCACGAGTCCCAGGTAGGGTCGCAAAAACACCAAAATAGAAAAATCAGTCCTTCGTAGGGTGCCTATTTTTGGAAAATTTGGGGAAAAAGTAGAAAATTTGAGAAAATTTTGGAATTTCAGTCCCATTCAGGGTCACTTTTTTCGCAAATTTCGAGTCCCACGTAGGGTCCATTTTTCGAACCCCAGCGGAGCGCCCCCGTCGGTCGACAAGGGTAGCACCCTCCGGGAGCCCGGTAAATCTTTCCGGCGTTACAGACAAATCTGAAAGGAAAAGAGGAACAAGATTCTAGATATACTGTTTGAAATGTAAAGTGTCCACTTTGAAGCAGATTTAAGTTTTTGTGACTAATTTGAGTGGAAAGATTATCCAGAATAAATTGTAGGAGCTTATAGGTATTTATAGTTAAACTGTCCTAAATCGCTTGTATCTTTCAGCGTGAAGGTTTCGGCGATGCTACCCTTTGTTGCGCTTCAAGGGAAGAAACGAACATGACAAGACCGTGCAACGCGAGTAATAACATCTGTCGATACTTTTACGACAGTGCACCCAGTGGTACTTATGGAACTATGACATATTTCACCAAAGTTGTCTTACAGTATCTTTATAAAGACCGTGAGCATTCAAATGACATATTCATATGATGCGATAGAATAGAAATGATTTTTTTTGTATTCAAAAGAAATAATATGACATTGCTTGGCCCAATTTTAAGTATCTCAAGGGAACTAGTTTAAAATATCGTTTAAAATTAGGCTTTTTCGTAATTTTACAAACTCCGAATGTTGGCCGTCAAAATTGGTTTCTTGAATCAAGGAACTTGCTTTAATCTGAGTTCTCTTCAATAATTAGTTAGCGCTTGAGAAAATGTGTCAAATCATGTTTGCCGAATTGATGCGTACCTAAAGTTTTCTTTTTATACTTATGTTTGTTATAGAATTTGTATATTTTTGTATATCCGAGAAATGAAATGAGAATTTAAGATAAAGAAATAACGGAAATTCATGCATTCCAAGAGAATCAAGATCCACGTATAGGTTTTTGTTTGATTCCGTTAATAATTAAGATTTTTTTTCATGAAATTGAAAATCAAAGATGAAGAAAATGAAATGGGACAGACTTTAGCTATCGGGGGAACTGAAAATTTAAAATTTGAATCAATTGCTGTGGATTCGAAATAGTACTGAAACACGGTAGATATATGCTGACTGAAGGCTATTTATGGTAAAATATCGTTGAAAATGTTTGAAAAAATCTAAAAAATATCTGCAAGGTGCAAGTATCTAGAAAGTTCATGGAGAATCAGTGGCGTATTCACCGGGAGGGGGCGGTCGCCAAAAAAACAAAAAGATTCAAGTTCTCCCAATATAATTATGACCTTTTTGTGGTTACCTTTTTTGACCTTTTTTAAGGCCTCCTTTATAAACTGTTTGACATTTCTTAGACGAAAATTTTCGCCTGCGACGCCAAGATTACAAAGAAAACTCTCTGCGGCATCAAGTTTTATGTTTTCTGCACTGTTTGTGATCTTATTCTCGCTTACTTTGACCTTCCAATGCCTCTTTTTGGAGATTGCTTTGAGCAACAATTTACGCCCGCGGTGAATAATTTAAGAGAAAAATCTTCTCCTAAAAGTTCCCCTAAGAAATGTCAAAACTAGTCCAATCTCGCCTCCTCCCTCCGAAACGAAAACTCGTGGCTACGCCTCTGAGAATTCCAGGTTCAATATCAGTATTGATTTTAAGATTCGGTCTGGATCGAATCGTGAAAATATTTTAGATTTGTTTTATATATTTACTTTCAAGTGATCTGATCTTTAAAACTTCCTTTAAACTGCGCACTTTTTTTCACTGCAAGGCTTATAAGCAGGGTATAAACTTGTTTGAAAAACTAAGAATTTCTTTAATTAGAAAGAAACAGATTGTTTTTCAACAACCATTCATGCGTATCTGAAACAGTTCGTTCGGATAAACTGATTTTTTTCAAAACACAAGTTCGTAGTTCTGTTTGTGAGTTTTTGTAAAACAACAGAAACAGATTTTCACTCCCGCAAAAGGATTAGAGGACGCGACTAGTAGATTCCAGAGATAAGAGGTAAGTCATACTCGTTCTTCTCATTCAACTCGTTTATTGCGAGGCTGTAAGCCCACTATTGTGAAAAGGGCTGAGTTGGGAAATGCCTAAAACCTTAGTCCAATTTTTAATTCCTGCTTGAAAGGAGGGCGTTATAGAATTCAATTAAGCGGACCTCGGTCTATACCCTAAACGGTACCAATTCTTAAAAAAGTCAAGTCCAGACCGACTTAAGTCAAAATGGTAGTCGACAAGTTTTAATACTGTGTTTTTTTAGGAAATCTGTATCGGTAAGCCTATACTTTCCTTCGTAGGTATAATCATCTCAGGAAATTCATTCGACTTCCAGGAAAGATGCGAACTCATTACCTACACATAACGGATTTGAGTAAGACAGACGTACACCAATGCGCATTGAGGAGGTTTTCTCATCAATCACTTCATCCAAACAAAATCTCTAGCATCCCTGGATTGAATCCCGAGTTAAATCTAGAGAGTGAAGCAAAAAACCAGCCAACTATCTCCTCCTCTGCGTTCGTCCTACGAAATGGATACAAGAAAGTTCAAATAGTGCAACCGGAGAGCGAGAAAGATGAAATCCCATTGGTCGATCAAATCATCAATAACCGCCATTCGCAAAACAACATGAGACCTGATATTCTACCTGTCGATGAAAAAACAAAACTTTATTTTGCGTATAATCGCAAGAATGGTACAATATCGAAAGTCATTGCCACCGCACCCAGACACGCGAAGACTTTTGCTAAAAAGTAAAATGATTTAATTGTGGTACTGTTGTGAATATTTACTTGGAAGAGTTATTTTTGATAGATAAAATTTTGCTCAAAGAAATCTAGGTTGCTAAGACTAAAATGAATGCCAAAACTCAACAATGCAAAAACCAGAAAATTTGATAATATCCCATAAGATAGGACTTCAGGAGTTATTTTCCCCCTCGGGTCAGATGTATTAAACTGTTTCGAAATGGACGCGTGTTTTCCATTGAATGATATAGCTCACTTATGTTTAGAGTCTAGAAGTATAGAAATATTCTGTTAATTGTTAAATAGCTAATTTTACCTATTCTAAAGGTACAAGAAATATATAAAATTGTAAACGAATCTGCATCTATATATAGTTTAGAAAAGCGTTAAAAGAAAGTGGTTTAAACTTTGATTAAATTTTGCACCATTTTCTTATTTTGAGACAAGACTTTATCTGAATTGCCGATTAAAGATAGGTATGCCCATTCGATTTAATCTAACAAATTATATATTATTTGAAACAAGAGGTATCGAAACTTGTAAAGAAATACGAAAGTTATCAAATCACCTGATTTCCTATTAAAAAAAGAGGAAATGATAAAAAATCATGACTTACACCGTATACTTAAACCTTAAAAACGGTGTGAATCAAAAAATATATCTAACATCTATCCAAGTTATAAAGTGAAATATAACAACATTATAATACTTAAAATTCAAATCATCTTCCCATCGACCTGTTTATGCGAATATACGTTCCAAGTTTCATCTCCATCGCGCACAGTCACAACAAGGTCTGTGCCACAAATAAAAGATAGAAATCACATGGAATTAATTACTAACAACGATCTCTATTAAAAAGCATTTTTTGCATTATCTAAGATTGTAAGGAGTTTTTCTGACATCGAGTTTCTGCATGTATGCATACCACATTGAAAATCAAAACAACGTCACTTTTGAGAGGGAGGTATCATTGTTGCAATAATCGAAAAGAGTGTAAGAGCATGAGTCTGCTAATGTCACCCATTTTCGGTTTTGTCAACTTTTCAACTTTAAGGCTCCAGTGAAAAATCTAGGTGCATGTAATAATGATACAAGCTGATGTTTTTTATCAGTCTTGATACTGGCAAGCTTAAATAGTTATTTTTTTCACTTTACAAAGTACACAATCTTTTCAGGGCAGCTTTTTACATCAAAATGTGAACGGAACATAAGGTTTTTAGCAAATTGTCTAAATTCATTAGTTAATAATCTAGGCCAATCATCTCTGATCATACTTGATTTTTGTTTTTATTACAGCCAATGGATATAAAAACCAAAATCTACAAAAAGATTTTTCAAAATGAAGTTTTTCCCAGAATAAATGCAAAAAGTTGCGGACATAACTTTTTCCATTCACAAAGTTATGTCCGCACACAATTGATTTTCTAGAGAAGTGAAAGTGTTAATATCTATAGTTATTTGATTTTTAACCCTTCCCATCCATTAGAGAACCAAACAAAGTAACACTAAAATACCAGTTGTCCTTCATTGAAAAATATTCCATTTTGAAGTGAACAGGGTATGATTTCCGTTCACAATTTTGAGTTATGTCCGCACATTATTTTATCCTTTAAATTTTCAAAGGAGTTATCCTTACTCAGCTGAATCATTTTTCTATATCAAGGGTCATATTTGGGGTCATTTTATACAAATTTGAAGTCTCAAAGGCTATTTGTTGGGAGATGGTGAAACAAAACAGTTTCTCCAAAAATTAGTTATGTCCGCAACAAAAAGTTATGTCCGCAACAATTCATGAAGTTTTTTCAGCCCCCAAACATCATTTTTAGGTTTCTTTGACAAATTATTGCATTTGAGGTCATTTTAAGTTGGTTACAACCAGAAAAAAGTCTGATAATTATCCATTGGCAAGATTTCAGTTTTTTCATCTCATATCATATGTATTTCATGTTGCGGACATAACTATTTCATCTAAAATGTTGCTGATAAAGTGTTTTTGCAAGCTGGCATGATGTTTTATCATATGGAAGTAGTGCGTAGGCTATTAGAAATAGAAAACAAATACTCTGATGCCAAGTTGAGGTCCAAAATGAAAAATTTAACAGAAAAATAACCTTTTTATTTCTTTGAAAATGATGGTTCTGAGCCTGCAAGCTTGAATAAAGGATAAATCATGCATTAATTTGCATGTTAAATTCATTTTGTAGTGTTCACACAACATAACCTACTACACCTTCACTTACAGACTGGTTAGAATTGCTCCAATAGTTCAAAACAGAGTCATATTCTTTAGCAAATTGTATGTTGCGGACATAACTATTTAAAGTATTTATCAGATTTTTAACCCCCGTAAGCAGTTATGCTAACACTTTGACAATACTAAAGAGTTACATTTGTAAAAACCATGCATTTCCTTGCTTTTTTTCAATTTTTTGTGTCCTCTAGGGTTGTTCTTCTATTAGAAATATGAGAAAGCTCTAACATCTTTAATAAGTCTTCTTTTGTTCTTTTCGAAGAAAAACATGTAATAACTGAAATCAAACCAAACCAAATCTTTTGGTTTCATATTGATTTAGTCTCTATAATATTCCTTAAATTTTGGCAATAGAAAAAGACACTCCAAAATTTTAAATAAATGATGTATAATGTCCTATGGTTCTACCCTGGAAGAAAAAAAGTTATGTCCGCAACACAGCATTGTTATACATTTAATCCTTTCTATTGAAAAAGTTGAGTGACTAGCAAGGAAAAATCATATTTAATGATTATGAAGATGTACAACAGTTGATGTCAAGCTCAAATCTTAACTTTTAAGATAAGATTTTAACAAAAAATTATATATGATTGGATTCTCTTTTACAAATAAATCTTCAATTTTCAGGAAATCATAGTTACAAAGATCTTTCAAGACAACAAACTTCAATGATTAAGTTTTGGTTCAAGTACAGCAAAGTATTAAAAGCCAAATAAAAACTCAATTTAATGTTTATTGCTGATTTTAAAGTAAATTTGACAAAAAGTTATGTCCGCAACCAACAAGGTTTCATTTTCTAATTTTTTATTGATCAACTGAAATATAGCAAACTTTTGGTTTTTTTGAAAGCTTATAATGGGTCCTTCAAATCTAGAATGAAGTTACCTGATCATAGCCAGTTTTCTTTTCATGAAGTCAAACTTTATGGGAATATTTTTTAGTATTTTAGATTTTCTTCTGGAAAAAGTGTCAGAATTTGAAAAATATGTCATACTGGACGGTAAAAATTGCTTTTCAATGCAGCTTATTATATTAGCCATGGACTGAAATCCAAGACAAGTATTAGATTATGCATATTTTATCTCAAATGAAGTGTAAACTAAAAAGAGTAGTTTTTTGCCAAATTTGTCTGATTATAACTACTCTAGGTCAAATTTCTGGACCAAGCCAGTTTGATTAAGCCCTGATATTTATGTTTTCTGAAAATTGAAGTCATTAATAAAAAGATTATCCAGGAATAAAAGTGAAATTCAAAACTTTATTTTTTCCAAAAATTTTCACCTATTTGGGTGACATTACCAGATTCATGCTCGTAATGTTTATTATATGTTTGTAAAGAAAATTTCGACGTCACTTCTTTGGGGAAATCATCTCTCGCTTCTTCTAGTTTATAAGATTGATAACGTTCCATTGCACTCGAGTGAGTATCTTGTAAACATAACTTGTACGAGTAATGAAGAAGTTTCTGTCCAAGTCGTTTGATGACAACTACCAACGCAACGTATTCGGGTACCAGATGAAGTGGTCTACCAAACACAAACCCAGGACGAACCAAAGTCTACCTTTCACCACGGGTAAGAACAATCTTTTTCAAACCACCGCGACGCAAAATGGTTTGGAAATATCAACGTTTTTTGGACCTTCTGACAATTTCCCAACCGTCTTCATCATATTCTTTTTGTTTGGAGTTTTGCCCTCTTTCTCCATTGCTGCTGCTGGCACCTGTACCCCCTTCATCCATGTCTTAAAGAAAAGTAGAAAACCCATAATCAAATAAAAGAAGAGACATCAAAACATAATATGAATAAGATGAACAAAATAGAAATCCAAAAAGACCTCTTTCAATTTAACCCCTCTTCATTCACCTTGAAGTGGAGAACTTAATCCAATTTTCACCACGAAGTTAAAAAAACCTTATTTATTTTACAACGCATATATCAGGGAGAGATATTGTTCGAGTTGTAGCATTATCCTTAAGACCATCAATTACGTTGTTGGGCTAACAAGAAACATAAAGCTTTGATGTGATGATAAAATAAATCTTATTATGAGCAGTGAAGCAATTACACTTCACATATAATGGTTAAAAAAGATTTAAGAGATTACTAGTTAAGTTGTCATTTGAAAATAGATTAATTGCACTCTCAAATGCTACGTCTGTATTACAAGATATTGTTGTGTATCAATTATTTGAAAACATGTTAACTTGGTTTTATCAAAGTGTTTTTCGTAATTGCTGATGTGAGAAAATCGAAAGCGGTTTGCCAAACAGATTTTTATTTGATAAGAATGCTATCAAGGAAGAGAACTTTTGTCATTTCAAGAAAGGGTATGATCTAATGATTGCCTTGCAGCTTTGTTTAATTTACGCTAGTCGCTTTTTTTTTGCAAAATCTTTTCTTTAAAAAACTCATTTTCGATTGTTTTAAAAAGTAAGTTTCTCAAGAGCGTAGGAAGCGAACACAAGTAAGATTTACAAAATCTTTCGAAATAAACAGCATATGATTTGTTTATGTTATGATAGAAAGTTTTTCCTCCTACTCTTCTTAGAGGGAAGACGAATCAAGAATTCGCTGGCGAATGGCAAAGATGTGATTGATCTAGGTAAACAATCTCTATTCATTACTCACCTACATCCATTGTGAAAGAATTGACATTCGTCTGAAACAAAACAAGATCAATAGTAGTAAATATCTGGATAATGTTTTAAAAATGGCATCTGGAGAAAACAACCAAAAGATTTATTACACATACAAATATGTAATAAATGACTGAATTTTTAAAGATATTTAAGTGGATTTACAAGGCTGTCAATCCTATCCCAACTGGTATAAGAATTCTAAACGAATTGGTGTAAAAAAAAGTATAGAAAGATGAAGTATTTTTTAAAATCGAGACTGCTTTCAATTGTTCTCAATTCTTATTCATTCATCAATTCTAATCGTGAATAAGTGTGGGTTCATTACCTTTTTGTCATCGTCATCGTCCTCACTACTTTCACTTTCGTTTTCTTCCTTTTGTTGTTTTGATTCAACTTTGGGTTGAGTTGCTTGCATCTTTTGCACTTCAGCAGCTACCACAGCAACATTACCTTTCTTGCACAAGTCGTAATATCCACATAACTTAGTGCAAACCTTGAATGGATATAAAATTCATTTAGAAGGTTTCCAGAAAAAAATAAAAAGATATCAACAAAGATGTCAATTTGGAAATTTACAGGCTTTGTTTTATTAAGGTGAAAAAAATACCTTAAAAGAAGAAATTTTGGCGGAAAGAAAATTTGGCGGATTTGGCGGATTTGGCCAGAATCCGCCAAATTAAGTTCCCACCAAAGTTTTTTTTTTCGGCCATCCGCCAAATTAAATTCCCGCCAAATTAAACTTTTTGAAAATGTGATCTCTTTTAAGGTGTGTCTGCATTTTTTTGCTGTTTTTACGCCATTTTAAGGATAAATTTTTCAGCAAACGCCAAATTAAATTCCCGCCAAATTTAGTTTTTTCGTCCATCTGCCAAATTAAATTCCCTCTAAAAAACTTTTTCGGCCATCCGCCAAATTAAATTCCCGCCAAAATTTCTTCCTTTAAGGTAGAAATTCAAAAAGACAAATATCCGTTGCAACTCAAGGTTTACAATGGTAATCACTTTGTGAGGCAACTTACTTCGATTAACGAGCCATCTTCAACAATTGTGTCGAATTCATTGTAAAGCGCTTCACTGACAAAATCTTCTAATTCATCTGGATAAACCAAATCTAAATAAAACAAAACAAAAGTTCCATCATAATTAAAAGCACGACCAGTTTTATTATAGCGTGGACACAGGTTTTTCCCTAGCAATTCTTTTTCCACCCAAGTCAAAAAACTTAGTTTCACACAGCATATAATAACTACAAGACTTTTAAATTATTCTTTGGGATTCAGCCCAAGGTGTATTTAAAAAAATTCACCACAACATCAGATATCCCTGCTGGTCTCAAGCTCAAACTTAAATCAGGTGCCAGCAACCCCTTGACCTTTCAGCCTGTTTAGGTTAAGGGGCAAGGGCAATCTTCATCAGACAAACTATGACTAATGGAGAATTAACTAAAAGGAACAAAACAGATCACCAACAGAACACTCTCTTTTTAGAAGATTTCTGCACATTTTTGTTTTATTTAGAAGACCACTTCAAATTCAAACAACCACTTATGCTTTTTCGAATGAAATTAGATTTGGTAAATATAGTGTGGTCGTGTTACAAAAATACAGGCTGTTTGTAGGAAAAAAATAAGATCTAGCTGAAATCTCCAGACCTTCTCTATAGGATGCTTATACCTCAGGAAAAATTCCTTTAAAATCCCACTGGTGGAACATCCCTTTTTTGGGACATTTCTATTTTCCCCAGGCAAAATCCTAAGGGCGAAATTTTTTGAAAATTTCAAATTCATTTCCAGACAATATCATGTATACCATTCGAAAGCTCTCGAAAAACTATATAGAAGACTTTTAAACGGTTATAGCTGATTTCCTTACCCAACTCGAGATATTTCATACACAAGTTCCACTTTTCGCCACACTTTGGTCAAAATTGACCATAAATAGCATCTTCTGAGTGAATTATCTTGAGTTAGGTAATGAAATCGACTATATCCGTTTAAAAGTCTTCTATATAGTTTTTCGAGAGCTTTCGAATGGTGTACTTGATAATGTCTGAAAATGAGTTTGAAATCTTCAAAAAATTTCGCTCTTAGGGTTTTGCCTGGGGAAAAAAGAAATGTCCCAAAAAATGGATGTTCCACCAGTGGGATTTTAGGGGAGTTTTTCCTGAGGCATAACCATCCTATAGAAAAGGTCTGGAGAAAGTTTCAGCTAGATCTTATTCTTTTCCCGTAAATTATGTTAAACGACCCCACTAATAAGTAAACCTTGTATGCCTCAACATTTCCTTCTAGTTTTTTTAGTTGTATGTTTTGTCATGTGCAAGTATGTATTAATGGTCATTTGAGTTATTTTCTAATAGATCTATGCCTATAAAAATTGTTTCTTATAATTATAAATAATAATACAAAAATTAGACTAGGACATACTCAAACAAACTCCACCTATTTCAGTAAAGTACCAAAGGAAATTAACAATTTCAATCAAAAAACTAGTTTTTTTTTCAATTTTGTGCCTATAAAAACATTGAGAAATGGTCAGCTTCTTATCAATAATACTTATGGCCATCCAAAATACCAAACCTAAATACTACTTTAGGCGACTGTCTATTGCATAACTAATTACTCCATACTTCAGTGGATGTAAGTAAAAGTGGGAAATTAGATAATACCTATGAAAAAGTTTTGTTCAAATTGGCCCGGTAACGTAACATTCTCCTGAATTAGCATCTAATAATGCTGCGAATCTTCCTGCGCGACGCCCTATAAAGTATTAGCTCGAGTATTAGGGTAATACAGAGCATACAATGGCTAGAATAGATGGAGTAATTTAATATGTGGAACTGACACAATAGGTTGTTGTGTTCTCCCAAACAACTATACAAATTCTTTTTTAAGTTCAATGTAATGACCCAAAAACAGCCATAACATCAAAAAAATTATAATTTACTGTCAATGGCACTAACTTGGGACGATTGGTCCAAACATGGGATTGTTGATATCTGGCCTGTATTTTCACTAACTGTTAAATCTCTTTGATAACAAATTTGTTCTGATAATTCCACCAAGTTTATCATTCATACTTCATAACTAATGATAGCGCACCCTTTTTAAGTTTTTGTTTTCAGTCTAAATCTAAATAGCCGGACGCTGATTGGAGAATAGTAGTAAGTAGCTAGTAAGTAACTATTAATAACACTAATCTAATAATACATAAAACGGTATCCACAAAATAGAAAGGAAGGAGACTGCCTTATAGCCTAGACTAATCATAAAGATGCGGCCCTCGCTTAACTGCCTACAGCACAATATGATGAACAAATAACCAGTGTGTAACTTGCCGGGGGAGTAACGACAAACACTCCCTCATGTTGCTGCTGATTTATTACTCTTCCGCAGAGTGCGCAGACAGTCGCGTGTGTTCCACTACAGAATTTTTTTGAATTGAAAGGTGCAAAAGAAAATTTGTTTATATCTAATTTGCTGTTTGCATTGAATCAGATTAAATTACTTTGAAGGTATGGTGAAATAGTGACCAAGTTGCCATCCCATGTTTTGTCAGATAGTCCCAAGTTAGAGTTACTGTGATAGTTAATGTGACAAAAAAAGTGCGAGTTGTAAAAGTAATTAGCTCTATTATTCTAAATCTGTTGCTTGTGTTTAAAACGTTAACAATTTTGTAATAAAAAATTATGTTTTGTATAAGAAGCAATTAATGTTTTGGTTCAATTGGTTCAGTGTATCAAATCTCTCAGTTTAGTTGACACTTTGGTATCTTCATTGCGTCACAGCGAAAGGTTTGTTTTATCTTAGTTTGTATCTTTGAAAGACCCCATCGTATTTAGGCAATCAAGGCTGTTGGATTTAGGACCACTCACAGTAGTGATTCTTATAGATAAAGTTCTAATTCTGAGGAAAAAGTTTTTTTTGCAAAAATCTGCTTAGGCCATCCTTTATATACCTAAGATAACAGTCTATTCAAATACAAAATTCAGAAAATCTTTAAAATGCTTCAAACTTGAGGAATCCTAAAAAACTCATTTTGGGGCATATTTTGGCCAAAATTTGCCCCAAAAATCTTTTTTTTCAAAAATTGGGCCCTGTCGAATTTTAAGTTTTGCAATGTTACATCTTTGTGCCAAAATAAAAAAAATCCTATGAGCTAATCTTGAGAAAAGTTAATATAACTACCATGAGATTGGGTAACTTGCATCAGTGGAGGCTAAAATGCAAATCCCTCAAATGAATAAAATGGCTGGTCATTAAAATACAAAGTTAAATTTTGATTTGTTAGGCCTAGCTTAGGGGTCTTCGACAAAAAACTTTCAAATTTTTTATCGGCATTAGGCTGATAAGCTTCAGACCCCCTCCACCCTTGCTCTTATCGGCAAAAAATTTTCAAAACCAACTTTTACATCTTCGAAAACATAATTTTCTCCAATCATGTCCGCCATTGCGTTGATCTCACCTTCCCACCCGTCATTGTTGAATTTTTGTCTATATTTGCACCAACATTGAGTTTGTTCATACCCGCATTGACATTGTTAATCAAAACAAAAGTTAAAAAGATGCGATGAAGTCGCAACATTTCAAAGGAAACAGCAGCGCGCTGGCCAATGAAAAAAGAGTTTTTTATCAAAGCTAATTCAAAACTGTACTTTTAAAGTTGCGAATCTGTGCGTGAAGGTGAAAGTAAGCAGAAGTGAAATTGTATGCTTTCAGTGAAGTTTGTGGACAAACAAGCGATACTTTTATGGACCTACCTGGTTATCAAACTAATCAGTGAACATTGAAACACATAAGACATAACTGGTCAAAATACAAAAAAAATAAAGAAAATGAAAGCATATCTATTGAGAGAAACTATCAACACTATTGAAAAAGATTTTTGAAAAAGAAATAAAAAAGCTATTAAGCGCTTTTCTTTATAAAAACCACTATCAGAAAAATGCACAGCTTAATAAATAAGGTTTCCAGAAAACTCAAACCGTCGCACTCTACCGTGACATTTTCTTCTGTTAGAAAAAATAATAATAAAACAATTTGGCTGATAACATTGATATATGCTCATAAATAGTGGTTCTTATAGATAAAGATTCGTTTTTCAGCCAAAAAAATAATAAGTGTTTACAGAAAACTCAAATCATTACCCTCCACCGTGACATTTTTCATCGTAAAAAAACTAATAAAAATAATAATAATAATATGGCTAAGAACATTGATGTTTTCTTATTAAAAGTGGTTCTTATAGATAAAAAGCGATTTTGAGCCAAAAAAATTTTTTTGCAAAAATCTGCTTGAGCCATGCTTTAACTATGATTGTACCCTACTTTCATGCTAAAAATCAGAAAAAATTAATGATCCAATTTTTCACAAAGTCCAAAAAACCCGTTTTTAAGCCGTTTTTTGGCCCAAATTTGCCCCAAAATTTTTTTTTTCGAAAATCGGGCTCCGTCACATTCGAGGGTTTATGGTCATGCACCTTTGTGCCAAAAATCAGAAAAAACTAATGAACCAATCTCGAGAAAAGCTGGTAACTAACACACTAACTAACGAACATGGGTTAATTTATAGGACCTCCACCCCACCGGGGTAGGTCCAAAAACAGAAAGACATGCGCTTAACAGATTTTCGTCCTAATACTTGTTTTTTTATCGGTATGTAGTTGAACCCCCCACCCTCTTATTAGCCCAATGCTGATAAAAAATTTGAAAGTTTTTTGTCAAAGACCCCTTATACACTAAAGTAAAAATAATTCTGCTCATGTAAATGGGTCCTTGTTTGGGGTCCAGCAAAATTTCCGGGAAATAGCCTATATCCGGCCGTGAGCAGATCTAGGTGGGTTCGCATGGCTCCAAATGGGGTTCTAGGTCCCCCCGCCAAATTTAGGTCCCCCCTGAGAACAAGGTCCCCCCAGCCTGATAAAATTTTAGGTCCCAGTATAGGGGAAAAATTTTATGGCATTCACAAAGCTCTATTTACATGTGTGTGCACTTTTATAGAGAATGCAATAGAATTTTGTCTTCATTTTTGCATTTTATGGATCAGATCACACTTTGTATGAAAACAAAAAGGTGTCCAATCGAACACCTATCGAACCGGGAAAACTTTCGTAAAGTTTGATGACTGTTCAATTATACAATTATAGTTCGATTGCAGTTCGATGAATATGATTGAGGTTCGATCAGTTTGATTAAGATTGATGAAGTTCGATTATCAAGAAATTTTCGTAAAGTTTGATAGCTGTTCGATCGGGTTCGGTAATCGAACAGCTATCGTTCGATTTTGTTTGATAAAGTTCGATGGTTCGATAACGAAAATCGGTTTGATAGGGTTCGGTTGACACCGCCTGGGATATAGCGCTTTCGCAGCATTAATCTTTGATACACAATTTGGGGGGACGCTACATAGACTGCTAGAGTGACTAACTGCGAATGACAGGGTTTTTAGAATTTTGCAAGATTTTCCTAATTATTTGGTCATCTGTATCGGACAGTTACATCAATGTGCCTTCTTACCTGTCTTTAAAAATATATATAAATAAAAAGTAATCACGGAAAAGGACGCGAAAAAAAGACATAAGTGGTGCAGGCTTTGTCATTTGAAAATTCCAGGCGTGTGGTCAATCGCACTCCTAAAAAGTACTTTAGGCGTGTGATAAGGAGTGCTATGCATAACTTTAAGTAGTAAAATCCAAATTTATGGCGTGTGATTAATCACTCTCCTCAAAGATTTCAGGTGTGTGTGGATGCGTGCGCGTGCTATCACACGCCTCAAACGATGCAGCCTGAGTGTGAGAACAGAGTAATCAAACTCGTTAGAAAAAGTACCATTAGAAGTCATAAAAAATCAACCTGAATAAATGCAATTGAAATTCCAGAGAACTTCATAATTCCCCAAACAACATTACATTATGTCAAACTCCCATCACATAAATTTTACAATTACGTCAGAGAAGACTACACTCGCCACCGAAGAGGTTTATTTGGAAAGGGTAATTATATTTTATTGTTCGCTTCTTTTTTAAAGATTTGCCAGGTTGGAAAGTATGAATTTCTTTGTACATATTTTACCTACCCCAAATATTTAGGAGGCTGAGTTTTAAACGAATCGTCTAAGTTGAAACGAACGATAAATGTATCAAGGTCTGTTTTATTTACCCCCTGGTGACTTAACAAAAGAGACTTAACTCGATGTTACAATCCAATTATTGAAAGTTTGTCTCGGCCTTTTTATAATGAGCGAGACATACGTTCTCTGATTACGCAATTTTCATATTGACATTTTCAAGGCATTTTGATGTAACTGTCGGAAGATCCACAAAGTTTGCTCTATTTCCTTGCTAAGTATAATGAGCATGAGTCTGCTAATGTCACCCATTTTCGGTTTTGTTAACTTTTCAACTTTAAGGCTCCAGTGAAAAATCTAGGTGCATGCAATAATGATACCAGCTGATGTTTTTTATCAGTCTTGATGCTGGCAAGCTTAAACAGTCACTTTTTTCACTTTAGAAAGTACACAATTTTTTCAGGACAGCTTTTTACATCAGAATGTGAACGGAAAATGAGGTTTTTAGCAAATTGTCTAAGTTCATTATTTAATAATCTAGGCCAATCATGTCTGATCATACTTAATTTTTCTTTTTATTACAGCCAAGGGATATGAAAAAAAATCTACAAAAAGATTTTTTCAAAATGAAGTTTTTTCCCAGAATAAATGCAAAAAGTTTGCGGACATAACTTTTTCCGTTGACAAAGTTATGTCCGCACACAATTGATTTGCTAGAGAAGTGGAAGTGTTAATATCTATAGTTATTTGATTTTTAACCCTTCCCATCCATTAGAGAAACCAAACCAAGTAACACTAAAATACCAGTTGTCCTTCATTGAAAAAGATTCCATTTTGAAGTGAACAGGGTACGATTTCCGTTCACAATTTTGAGTTATGTCCGCACATTATTTTATCCTTTAAATTTTCAAACGAGTTTATCTTATTCTACTCAACTGAATCATTTTTCTATATTTGGGGTCATTTTATACAAATTTGAAGTCCCAAAGGCTATTTGTTGGGAGACGGTGAAAACAAAATAGTTTCTCCAAAAATTAGTTACGTCCGCAACAAAAAGTTATGTCCGCAACAAATCATGAAGTTTTCTCAGCCCCCAAACACCATTTTTAGGTTTCTTTGACAAATTATTGCATTTGAGGTCATTATAAGTTGGTTAAAACCAGAAAAGAAAAAAGTCTGATAATTTTCCATTGGCAAGATTTCAGTTTTTTTCACCTCATATCATATGTATTTGATGTTGCGGACATAACTATTTCATCTAAAATGTTGCTGATGAAGTGTATTTGCAAGCTGGCATGATGATTTATTATATGGAAGTGGTGCTTAGGCTATTAGAAATAGAAAACAAATACTCTGACCACAAGTTGAGGTCCAAAATTAAAATTTTAACAGAAAAATAACCTTTTTGTTTCTTTGAAAATGATGGTTCTGAGCCTGCGAGCTTGAATAAAGGATAAATCATACATTAATTTGCATATTAAATTCATTGTGTAGTGTTCACACAACATAATCTACTACACATTCACTTACAGACTGGTTAGAATTGCTCCTGGGCATGTTCTTAAGATGTTCTTAATCTTTTGACGAATTTCAGCCTATATGTTCTTATAAACTAGGTTCTAATAAAAAAAAAATGTGTAGCCCTCAAATGAAAGACCCAGCCCTCAAAATTCAAGTAAAAGTAAGTCGGCACAAAATTTTGCCGACCTAAGCTTGTTTTTAGGTCGGCAATGCTGATCTGAGCTATATTTTAGGTCGGCAATGTTGTTTAAAGGCTACGGCCAGTCAGGCACATCCTGGCAAATGAACGGGGTATTTTTCACTTGCGACCATTGGCAAATGAACGGGGTCGAAAACGAAAGTGACGTAATAGCGCCGAATACCCAGTTTAATTGAACCGGGTTGGAAATATTTTGCTTCATTTCAAAGAACTGCATAGATGAAATTTTTTTTCCATGGGTCAATTTTGTCTTTGAAGATTGAAGAAACTTTTAACGAAAAAATAAAGTTCCCAGTTTTCTTCCTTTTTTCCCTTTTTCAGTTTGAAGTTCATTTTTATTCATTTTCACGCTTTTAGCCTGAGACGTCCTATCTCATTTACACTGGGTGACGAATACCCCATGCAAATGCTCACCCCGTTCATTTGCCAGGATGTGCCTGACTGACGGCAATGTTTGTTTTTTTATTTGAGTGCGATATGGTTCTTATTAGAGACTTTCATTTTACAGTTACAGGATAAAAGAATAATAAAATAACAAAACTCTTTTAATACTTTTTGCTGTTAAGGTCGGCTTTGCTGACCTAAAAGATAACTTATGGCTGCCGAGAGAATCAATGAATATGGTCGGCAATGAACTGCCGACCATACGCACTCTTTGGTCGGCTTTTAGGTTGGCACTGCCGAATGCCGACCTGAAATTCGAGGGCTGAAGACCTGGCTGGTCATTAAAATACAACTACGCAGCTCCGCTTGCAGCTCTAGTCTACCATTTTTGTTTTGATTTAACTTTGTATTTTAATGACCAGCCAGGTCATTCGTTTGAGGGCTATGCATGTTAGCCTCCACTGATGCAAGTTACCCAATCTCACGGTACACCTTGGTAGTAACTGTTTTCAGAAAAGATTTCCAGGTACCACCCCTGTTTTTGAGTGATATCATCAAAAACATGCTCGAAATTACCCTAAATTGCGATTATTTTTCAACCTAAAGCCATTTTTGTGCTAGATTTTCTTTTGATTTACTTGGTTAACAGCTTTTGAGAACATTTTAATGAAATTAGGGAAAGCATAATTTCAAAGTTGGGTTTGAGAAAAATTTCAGATTTTTTTTCGTCCATTTATAACAAAAATATTTTTTTTAACAAATAATTTTTTCACAAAAAAAATCATTTTTTGTAAAAATTTTGAAAGTTCTTTAAAAAGAATACACCTTTCCCGTAATTCAAATTTCTCAGAAATGGCCCGGGAAAATTTGCGCTCCACCGTTGTGTATAAAATTGTTTGGGAGGTAAAAAACGCGTTTTTGCCTGCGAGGGGTTAGGGAAAGTGGGATTTGAGCCTCTAACTTTTGACAGCGACCTTCTTTTGGCAAAATATTTTCAGGGTGGTATAATATCATGAATAGATTGAACATACTAAAATTTGAGGGGGTTTTGTTCGACAGAACTTAAGAAAAGCTCAAAAAACTAACTTTCCCTAAGGGAACGCAGGCAAAAACAGGTTTGTTTACCTCCAGAGAGCAAACGGTGGAGAGCATCAAAATAATGCGCGCACATTAGTTTTACGAATTACGGGAAAGGTGTATTAAAATATAAGCACTTACTACACCAAAAGTGCTAGTTTTAGTGTTTGGCACCACCCCCAAACAGCAGTTACTACACTATGTAGTAACTGTTTTAGTAACTTCTGAATGAAGTGTCCCCCCCCTGTTTCAGTCAGATTCTTTTTTATGATGTATATATATTGTTTTTAGAAGAAGAACTTCCTCTAAGAGAGAGAATTTGAATCAGCTAACACCAGGGTATTCTCTGGTGTCAATTAGTAATGTATAAATAAAGCCTGGGGATACACAAGGAGGACGAGGTGTTGCTGGAACCACCCATTGAAAGTGACCTGCTAGATCTGCTCTTTGCATCTCTTTTACATAATATACACGTTTTAGTACAAAAAAGCTTACCATTATCCTTGAATATCTGAATTATGGATTCACAAAGCCATTCCTCTTTAATTTGATAATCAGCACCACAGAAGCCATGTTGACGTGCCAACGTGAGAACAGGCCAAACTCTCAAAGTTTCTTTCACCGAATTTGAAAACACATGTACTTTCTCATCCGCCATGTTGGAAAAGGAATGTTTACATCTACAAATGATTGGCCACACTATGTTCTTCTAAAAAGTCTTTTTTTATTTTCATGTGCGTATGACCATGGTCGATTAAAGTTGAATTCCGCTGTGTCTTTATTATCATCACCATTGATCAATTGATTAATTGTAAAAGTTTATGATTTCTTTTTTCACTGACAGAGAGAAAAACAATATCATCCACCATAAGATCAGTAAACTACAAGCTACAAACTTTAAATTTTTTGATTTTCTGAAAGAAATTGTGTTCAAAAATGCAAAAAGTTAAAAAATAATCTTCCGGAGAGCCTTTTGTTCCGGCACGTTATTTTGATCTTCTAATCTCCGGAAATAAACAAAAATGTTCAGAGTAAGCGAAAACACAGCAGAAACGGAAGCAGAAACAGACGTCTTTATAGAGCTTCATACCTTACCACATCCAGGCAGGAGAAAAAGGGAAGAGATTCAGAAACCTATTAGAATGGCCACCCAAAAACGTAAAGGAGGTCTTGGTAGAATATTTGGGACCAAGAAATCAGGAAATGGAGCCAAAACAACTAGTGTAGTACCAGGTATATATTTTTTTGTTTTCAAAAATTTCGAACTTAAGTTAGGGTGTATGATGAAATGACTTTTTTTCAGAATTGCACTTTGGACAAATTTTTCTGGTAATTTAATCTATTCTAAGACTTTCTGTGAAAAAATTAATTCAAAATCTTCAAAACTGACCGTTTGCCCCAGGGTTTTGTAAAATCGATATTTTCGAAAATTTGCGAAAAACAGGGTTTTTGCCTGAAAAAAAATCCTAAAACCAGCTGTGTTGG